>NW_010399784.1:43479-46544 GCF_000710305.1 Buceros rhinoceros silvestris
ATTTTACAGGCTTGCTTGCTTGTTTAACCTCTAAAGAAAGCAGCTGTCTCAAATGGAAATTTAATTTTGAGCTTCAAAGTATGTGGTTTTTTTACAATAACCAACACTGAAAACCACAAAACCCTTTTTGCTGCATGGAAAGCTTGATTCGTTTTTCTCATATATATTCTCCCAGCAGTGACAGCAACCGATAGCACGGTACTTGCCTGCTATATGTAATGCTATGCAGGACATGAAATGATTATTCATTTTATTAGAGGTCTACTGAGGGAGCTACATCCGGGTTTGAGGTTAATACGACAATCAGACAAACAGTATTTTCGGTTTTTTATAACTTGGGAATAACCTTCTTTCCAGCTGGCATTTGTGTATCTAGGCTGAGGCTGTGGGCTCCAGACATTCAAGACATTCTCACTCTGGCCCTGCGCTCTACTCAGGAAGAAAGAATCAATATGGGTCCCTTAATTTTTCTTATAAATGGCTTTATTTACTCTAAAAGCCGAGTTTCAGCCTAAGATTTATCAGTCCTTTAACATGAATCGCCATTGCTATCTGAAAACATCTGCCATCCTCTTGGATGCTGCGTTATCCTACACAGAGGCGTTCAGCTCCGAACCCAAAGCAGTGCCTCCAACGTGGCCGGGCACTAGATCAGAGTCATCTTGTGAAAACCCGCGTGCTTCCTCAAGGTCAGTGTCATCCCAGAGGATACCGGTCAAAGGCATGTCAGCTTTTAGAAAATAATAGATGAGGTTACAGGAGATACATCCATGTGTTATTGTGCCTCGCAGGTCAAGTTTTCCAAACCTTTTATCGCATCCTAACCTGGTTTGGTTTCCTCCGGTGTTTGCTCTAACCTGGACACCACATTCTATCTGAATCTTTATCAACACTCAACAATTCGAGACCAATTAAAACGACCTAAAGGAAAAATGGGTACTTAGTTTCGTGATTTCTCCTCATTTTTCATTGCTTGTCAGATCTACGAGGCTCACTGCACTCATTAATGCTCATTTCAACCTGAGAAGCAAATAATCAAGAAGTTTTGGTCAATTAAATCATTACTTGCAATTCATAAATATGTTTCACACATACTGAAGTTATATTGAGTGGTAAAATTGTTAAAAGAACTTTGAAATCTTGCTATTTTGTGCATACTGACAGCACACAGAAACACTTACCTCAATTGTTGAAAGAATTCCTTCTGTCTTTGTAAAGACAGCACAAATCACGGCAAAAATTGTTATATATCCAACAGAACGAACACTTCTCCAGGCTGTCTCTACCCAGGCCTTTTTTCCTGGCTGCCTCCAGAACCTGTCTGTGACTATCTGAAGAAAATCATGATACACAACACATTCGGAAACCAAGTTTCCGTTAAAACATCTGCAACTTGATCGTATCTATTTCCTTGTCAAAAAAAAAAAGCTAACGATAAAAAAAATGCAAATGCTTCGCGTTTGTTTTTTCCTGCTAAACATGCTGGAAGCAAATGACAAATACCGATAATAAACTCACATCTCCAGGTGTAATGAAAGGGAAACTTGTTCAAGGCTGCGGGAACACGGCAGCATCATGTATCAGGAAAAACATCTCATAGCGCAGGTTCCGACAGCAACAACCCTGCCTGTCGTCGGTAATTAGGTGCCATGAATCATAGCAGGTGTTTTCCTTTGAACCAACGTCTAGACACTGATTTTTTTGTTCAACAACAACAAAAAAGGATTACAGGGAACGGTTAAGTCTCATGAGCTGTGAAGTTTATTCCCCATCAGGCAGCAGCATTGCTCCCAGGGACCCAGATGGGGTTCGTGCTTTGCTCAGGCAGCGACAACCCGAGCAGAGGCTGGGCTGGTGGAGGGAAGGCAGCCCCAAGGCAGAGCCTGCAACGCCGCAGCCCAGCACATCCCAGCATCCGCTGGCAGCGCCACCAGCAGCGGGGCTACGCTGTGCTCTGAACCCGCGGGCAGGGACGGTGCTGGGTCCAGCTCTCAGAGCAGTTACGTTACTTGTAACCTCGAAACCTCAGCAATGCCTCTGGGCTGCTCAGACTGTAGATTATTTAGTAATCCCTTGGCACTTTTCTACTTCTCTAACTTCAGCCTCACAGGGACGTGAGTAGGAAGAATGGGAAAATCCAGCAAGCCCTGAGCCTGCAGAAGACACTCTGTGCCCAGCCACATCGCGTCTGAGCGTGCAAAGAGCAACAGGCTCCAGCACTGAGAACTGAATTAACTGTGGTGCAAAAACAGATCAGAAACATCCTGGAGAAACTGTGTGTCCGCATCCAGGTCAACGAAAGTCACCAGCTCTAGGAATAAACCCTGGGTACACTTGCAGAGGAGCCAGCGCATGCTGTGGAGCTGCACAAACAACACCCCCATGCAAAGAGAAATGGCCAAAACCTGATGCAAAAGAGCGCAGGAACACAGATAGTGAGAAAAAAAAGAAAAAAAAAGTGAGGAGATGCAAAAGTGCCCAGATGTAAAAGAGCTTGCGGAGATGTGATGATGCAAAGAGAAATGCAAGAAGCGGCACCACAAAAAAATGAGGCAAGAATAGTAAAAAGCAAGAAACAAGGCGAAATGCCAAAAGGGGAAAAAATGCTGAAATGCTCAGATGCAAAGAAGCAGAAAAGAATGAACAGCTGAGCCCCAGCAGCCCCACGGCTGCTCCCGACCGGTCACACACCACCTTGGCCAGAACTTCTCCCTCCTCCACCTCGCTTGACTGCAGGGGGATGGGAGCATATCCTTAGGAGGAAAGAAGGGCACTTCCGCAAATTGTAAGGTAAAAAATTATCACTCCTACAGCCCGTCAGGGAACCTGCACTTCCAATACGGAATTCACTATTTTTCTTGGTTTTCTGAAGGTGGAAATTATTTGATGGTAGGAATTTCCTGCCATTCTGGCAGCGATGTCATAGCAGCAAAGACAGAGACTAATTTTGGGACATTTTCAGGAAGAAACCAGCCTCGATCCCTTCGGTGCGCTGCTTGGCAGAGACCAACCACCCAGGATAACAGATGGTCAGCAACCTCGTAACAGCCTGGCAGCCCTGAACC
>NW_010399784.1:46670-48676 GCF_000710305.1 Buceros rhinoceros silvestris
GCCTGCTGGGAGAGGATCTGTGGCAAAAAGATAAAAATGGCACTGCAAAATGGATAGGAGAGCTCTGAACCTTCAAATACATTTGCAGAGCAGCTAATTAGGTCCTAAATTACCAAAATCCCTGAAAGTGAAGGCTTTTTGGACCCTAGGCAAATTTTCACAAGCAAACAATACGATTTAAGCATGTACCAGAAACCATTCAGATCTCACAGTTTTGACAGCGGTGGGGAAACAAGAACAAAAGCAGCACAAAGAATATTCATACAACGCTCGCAACAAAGCCAGAATAAAGCCAAGCATTCCTGATGACGCAGCAGGTCTTTAAAGTGACACCCACAAGGTCGTGGTCACTCAAGGAAAGCAGACAGAAATATCCCCTCCGGACAGAACCACATACAGAAACGGTGGAAAGAAGGAAGGGCCACATGGGCACACCAGGAAGCGCATGGAGTAGGAGGAAACCGGACCAAAAGCGGCCAATCTGGAGATAAAAGAACGTCAGCATCGGAGCAGCTGATTAAGTGTTACCAGTTTTACAGAAGGGAAAATATATTTTCTTGCCTTAGCAGACTAATTTTCTTCACAAGCCTAAAGAAGAGCGAAGCTGGGGGTGTGCCAGGCCAGAGGCAGGTCACCACGTGCTCCCACCGCCCAGAGCGGCTGCACTCGGCGTCTCCTTTGCTTAGTCTCTGACTAAGCGCCGTGGCTGCCGCATCACTTCCACCACGGATTATTATTCACCCACTCCCCAACCTGAGACTTTCTCTCATGTTCTGCGTGGTGTCCTACATCTCATCTCAAGCCCTCGGTAACGCTGCCCTTCAAGGTTGTTACTCTTTTGCTGTGCAGTACGGTATGGAGAGACCACTTGCATCACCACTTCAGAGAGTCACAGCAGGAACTTGGCTTTCCACCTTCAGCCAGCAGCTCCAGCCTCACCCAGGCTCCGTGCCCAGGCACACGCAGAGTTTTCAGCTGAGCGGCAGTTAACAAGACATTTCAAGACAAACCTGTTACGCATCGATAACATTTGCCCAGTCTGGCTCCCGGCCTGCTGCGGGCTGCCAAACCCCGTGGCAGATGTTCCAGCAGCTGTGCGCTGCCTCACACCCTCAGCTTTAGCACCCCAGCTCCAAGGGGGCAGTGCTGGGGTGGGAGGGGTGGGTGCAAGCGAGCCCTGCCTGGCGAGATGCCAGGGGCTTCCCACATCTCTGCACCCTGGCAAGCCGATGTGCCAGGGCTTCATCTGCTCCAATCCCCTACAGAGGATCATTGCTGGAGAACATTACCATGAATGTTTCATCCTGTATAAATTAATCCTCATTAATACTGATGCAACCATCCAGCACTTGTAACGTCTGTAATTACAGACCCCGACATCTCGGCCAGGAGAGGAGGAGTTAATGCCTTTCGCTGAACCTTGGGAAACACCAGATTCATCCCATGGGTGTGGGAGCCAGGAAGAGAGATCTGGGAAGCAGATATTATTGGCAGACATGGATTAAATGCTTGATTGATACAGTTGGAGAGTCTGAAATCTCCCTCTGCAAAGAGGCGCTTAAGTCCCAGCCCTGTGGGCTGGCAGCCCAGCCCTCCTTCACTGGGGAGAGCTGTCTTTTCTGCTGGGTAGTGCAACAGGCTAATGGTGAGAGTGGATGCCAAGGAAGGGGGACCATAAAACAAAGCTGAGATGATGTTGAAGGGGAAATGTAGTATTTATGAGCCTGAAGAGACAGACAAAGGGAGCCTGGCTCCATAGCTCGGTTGAACGGCCCTTGGGAATAGGGAAATTGTTTTGAGGTGGGGTGGAAGGTTGATATCCACCATCTGAGGACAACACTGAACCCATATCTTCTGTTTCCATGGTAGGTGCTCTCACCACTAGAGTGTTGCAGAATAACATCACACAAATATATATATATATGAGAAATATACCTACCTAAATTATATATGAGTATAAATCTAAACAAATTAATCATAGAATCACAGAACGGGTTGGGTTGGAA
>NW_010399785.1:0-1584 GCF_000710305.1 Buceros rhinoceros silvestris
ACGAGATGGCGGTGAGGGGCGAGAAAACACCAAATAAAGGAAATTTGGCCCAAAATGAGAGAACTGGGCCCAAAACGGGCCGTTTGGAAGAAAAAGGGGAGACAAGAAGGCGCTGAGGGACCCTCGTTTGGGCAAGAAAACAGCAGAAACGGGGCAACTTCCCCCCAAACAGCCTGTTCGGAAAACAAGGAGAAACAACACGGCGGCGAGGGACCTTCGTCTGGGCAGGAAACCACCAAAACTGGGGGAGTTTCACCCAAAACGGGCCGTTTTGAGGGGGAACGAAACCAGGTGGCACTGAGGGACCTTCACTTGGGCGGGAAAACGCTAAATAAAGGGCATTTGGCCGAAAACGGGTCATTTTGAGGGGAACAGGAGACAAGATGGCGCTAAGAGACCTTCATTTGGGCGGGAAAACCCCAGAAATGGGGCAACTGGGCCCAAAATGGGGAACTGGGGCCAAAATGGGGGAATTGGGCCCAAAACGGGCCGTTTTGAGGAGGAAAAAGGAAACAAAATAGCACTGAGGGACCTTCGTTTGGGCAAGAAAATGCCAAACGAAGGGAATTTCACCCAAAATGGGCCATTTGAGGGGAACGAAACAAGGCGGCACCGAGGCACCTTTGGTTTGGGCGGGAAAACGCCAAATAAAGGGAATTTCACCCAAAACCTGCGGTTTTGAGAGGAAAAGGGAGACAAGATGATGGTGGGGGCAGGAAACCACCAAATAACGTGAATTTGGCCCAAAACGGGCTGTTCTGAGGGAGAACGCCAAATAAAGGTAATTTCACCCAAAACCGGCGGTTTTGAGAGGAAAAGGGAGACAAGATGATGGTGGGGGCAGGAAACCACCAAATAACGTGAATTTGGCCCAAAACGGGCTGTTCTGAGGGAGACGGGAGACAAGGAAGTGCTGAAGGACCTTCGGTTTAGGCGGGAAAACGTCAAACAAAGGGAATTTCACCCAAATCGGGCCGTTTTGAGGAGGGATGAAACCAGGCGGTGCTGAGGGACTTTCATTTGGGTGGGAAAACCCCGGAAACGGGGGAATTCCACCCAAAACGGGCCATTTTGAGGAGGGAAGGGGAGACAAGGTGGCGCTGAGGAACCTCCGTTTGGGCGGGAAAACCCCGGAAACGAGGGAATTTGGCTCCAAATGGGGGAATTGGGGCCAAAATGGACCGTTTTGAGAGAGAAGAAGAAAGAAGATAGTGGTGAGGGGCGGGAAACCCCTAAATAAAGGGAATTTGGCCCCAAATGGGGGAATTGGGGCCAAAATGGACCGTTTTGAGAGGGAAGGAGAAAGAACATGGTGGTGAGGAGCGGGAAACCCCTAAATAAAGCGAATTTGGCCCCAAATGGGGGAAATTGGGGCCAAAATGGGTCGTTTTGAGAGGCAAGGGGAAAGAACATGGTGGTGGGGACGGGAAACCCCTAAATAAAGGGAATTTGGCCCCAAATGGGCTGTTCTGAGGGAGACGGGAGACAAAACGGCGCTGCGGGACCTTGGCTTGGGCGGGGAAACGCCAAACGAAGGGAATTTCACCCGAAAGGGGCGGTTTGGAGGGGGCCGAAAGCAGGCGG
>NW_010399786.1:0-914 GCF_000710305.1 Buceros rhinoceros silvestris
GGGAATAAAAGTTTGGGGGGGGACGGGGAGGGCAAGGTCCTATCTGTTGTTTTAAGCTCCCTCCAGGAGCAAAGCGGGTGTTTTAGACTGGTAGGATCAGTTTGGTTTTAAAAAAACATCATAATAATAAGAAAAGGCAGGGGAGCGTGATGATTAACTAGGGCTGAGCAGGTCAGTTCCTTCTCTTCCTCAGTTCTCTCTTTCCTCTTCGCTCTTAGGTAGCCGGCGTTGTAAGGGACACGGGACGCACTCGCACGCTCGCTGGGAGAGGCTCCGCCCCACGGGCGCGCGCGGGGCGGGACACTTGAAGAGTTTGAAGAGCTTGGAACCATCTATCCCAAGCTATTTGTCTGCTTTCGTGAGTTTCAGGTCACAATAGAGCTTTGTTATCTTTAATAGATTCATGTATTCCTCCCCTAGTGATTTGTCAAATAACAATACTTGCAAGGCAATAAAAAGAAAAAGAAAACACAAAGAAAAGAAACACCCCCTGTGTCACACATCTTTGGTAGGTGAATGCATGTGTGCATTTGTGTGTGTGTGTGTGCGCGTGTGTGTGTGTGTGTCTGTGGTTTCAACCAAACGCTAAGAGAAATCTCCCTCTTTCTGACTGGTGGCGGTCGGTTACTCGCAATTAAAGGCCTTTTTTTCGTTTTTGGAAGGGGAACGCTTTCTCCAATCGGTGGGGTTAGTCTTTCTAGACAGCAATCTAGCTAACGCAACGCTTCTTCGGTGCTATCGGTCCTGTCCGGAGAGGGTTACCCGCAGCGTGTTTTCCTTCGCACGTCACAAAACAAAACTGTACATGATATGTATTACAGGATGTATGCAGCATGGTCGGTTTTGTTTGCTCTCGGGTTTGGTTTTGTTTCGCTTTTCTCTTTTTCTTTTTTTTTTTCTCTCCTCTTTTTTTT
>NW_010399786.1:1159-1399 GCF_000710305.1 Buceros rhinoceros silvestris
AAACCAGCCATAACATACCATACATGCTGTCTAATCCAAAAGTAAAAAAAAAAAACCAAAAAAACCTATAAAAAAAATAAACCAAACCAAACCAAAAAAAAAAAAACCCCAACATACACAACATGTAAATTATTGCACAAGAGAAAGGCTCAAAGTTTGCGTAAAATGCAATAGTATTGCCCCGATACAGATCATGCATTCAAACGGTGAGAACAAAAAGAAAATAAACAGGGTGTGCTG
>NW_010399787.1:0-213 GCF_000710305.1 Buceros rhinoceros silvestris
TGCGTCGGGGTCGTCTCCTCCATCTATTTGATGCGCCCGGCGTTCGGCCTCATTTCGGTGGAAATATTTGCTGTTTCCCCCGGTGCGTCCACGACCGAGTTTTGTAGGGTTTTGGGGTTTTTTCTGCAGAAGAGGAGAAATTATTTGTATCGGTTTATTTTGTTCTTCAACATTACACGGGGAGCAAAACCCTCCCATGTGCTGGGAAACAGA
>NW_010399787.1:378-683 GCF_000710305.1 Buceros rhinoceros silvestris
AACAGATAAAGTGTTTAGGCAGCAAATACAAATATTTCTGAGCGCTCAGCCCCGGCTACAGATATTTCTGCCTGTCCTCCAGCAGCATTTCTTACTGTGTCTTCTAGTGGGGTTTTGTTTAGACTGGCTTCATTTTTTCATATTTTTTTTTAATGTTTAAGAAGCCCGATTTATATTTGCAGTAGAGTAAAATCGGCCAAGCCTGACCCTGTAGAGAACTCGGAAAAATCCCAATTCTTCCTTTTTCCAATCCTGTTTCCACTGAGAAAAAAAAAGCCCCTGGACCTCACGCCCTGCACAAAATC
>NW_010399788.1:0-3844 GCF_000710305.1 Buceros rhinoceros silvestris
GGAACAGCCCCCCTTTTCAAACCGCGACAGCTATGTCTTGACTTCAAGGCTTTTGATACAGTGAAAGTCAAGAAGCTCTCATAAACAAACTATGGAAGAAAAACACAGTCAGAATTGCCAAAAGGTGCCTGTGGTTGCCAAGGAGCACACGCGGCTGCTTTGGGGAGATGGCCCTGTCAGAGCGGAAAGGCACTTTCCAATGGGGCCACGGAAATCGGCAGATTCATTTTCATCAGTGAAAGCTTAAGCTGTGTGGCTTGTTAAGTATCGCGCAATAAAATGCTGGACTAGGTTGGCCAAGGGAGCCCTGTCACTGGAGGCTGCTGAGAACAGGTTCAACAAATATCTGTCAGGGATGAGCTGTACTTACTTAATCTTGTCTCTGGGTCAGGACGATGAATTAGATGATTGCCTGAGGTTCCGTCCCAATTGCATTTCCCCCAATTAAATTAAATAAACCTCAGAAATAATTGGCAGAAGCAAGCCGCAGCAAGCTATACTCACTGCATTCCCCCCCCTCCCCGCCCCGAGTCAGGTGTTAGATCATCACTAACCCTGCCCAGGTGTAAACCACGTTTGAGACCTCTCACTCATTCCCCTGATGCTGAAAACCAGCACAATGAAACCCCTTTGGCTGGGCTGTCTGCACAGACACGTGTGGTACGTTTAGTTTAGAGGGGCTTTTGTGTAATTTTCCAAAGAATCGAGCCTTTTCCGAGACAGTGGGTTTTAAATTTCCTTACCCAGAGGGCTGATGGGAGCAGGCGTTACGTGGAAGAAACACCAAGCAGTCAACTGCGTAAAGAACGCAAGACTTTGGATTGAACTTTTACCCTTTAAGGAAAGTCTCTCTGAGGGATGGTGAAGGAAGACGTGGGCTTGCGGGCCTGCGTTCAGCACCTCTTTTCTTACAATGCTGTGTTTGTCGAGCTAACCTGCTCTGCCTGCCAAGGAAGCACAGCAAATTGCAGGGAGAGGTAAATCTGTGCCGCCTTAAAAAGAGCCAGACTCTGACCCGACTCAGTCACGGCCAAACTCCTTCCCTTCTGTAACGGCTCATTTCACTGGGCACATCTCTGTATATAAAATGGATTTCCAGAGAGAAGGTCACCCATTTCACCCTTCCGCGAAGCTAAAGAAGCCAACCCCTTCCACCTCCGCTCACACGGGGAGCAGGGGGAGGCACAGGGACAGACTGTTATTCTGACTTCCCCACACCGCGGCCAGCCCCGAGCCCGCTTCCGAATATGGATGACAAATTGTATACAGCATCCTAAGGACGATTAATGTAATGACCCCTTTAAGACCGTTGTCTTCAGGATCCTATCACACTGGAGCTTCATAACCATCTTGTGAACGACGAAGGCTCCCAGATCTGTCTTTTCTTCTGTAATTTCTAACCAGTGATCTCTCTGTGTAAAAGACATCGCTGGTAGCAGGAGCAAAGAACAGGACCTCACACTTCTCTGCTCCAGACCGTGAGTAATTCTTCCAAATGCATTTAATCAGCAAACTTCCTTTTCATGCTGCTGTTTTTGCTGAGCTAGAGCCATTACTGCAAGCAGAATTATTCCCAAGGCCAGTAACATTCCTCCACAGTGGCAGCTCCCTTTTGACTCCGCACATCATCTGCCTTTCCCACCTAGAATTCTTTTTCACTTCAGCTTACCGAGCTGCCTTCCAGCCTTTACTGCCCTACTGAAATCCTGCTAGATTGTGTTTACTGATTTCTTTTTTTTCGTCCAGGTAAGGGAAAGGAGGTAAAGAACAGGATCGAGTTAAGGGCATACGGTGCTTTTGTTGATAAATCCATTCTGTATTTGATTCCATCTTCCACGTACTGCTGTAGCTTTAATTTTGTTTTCCTTCTGTAATTTGTTCTTAACCTTATGCTCTACTGAGACTAGACTAATGGGTTTGCAGCTGCCCAGAGTACTTTGTTTCCTCTCTTCCTGAAATATAGCTCCGTTTTTCCAGCCTTGGCATACTCACCCTTAATTTGATGGATATGCTGCAAATCCTTGCTCCCCAAACTGCAGTTTTCTGAAAAAAACACAAACATGGAGGTGAAGTGGTGAGCTCCAGCCTTGCTGCCATAGAGCTTCTGGAGTTTTGCTTCTGCCTTAACACAGTAACTTACTGCTCTCCACCCTTTCCTCTCCCACCTTTTTCAGCATCATCCTTCTTACTGAGAAATTACACGAGGCAGCTGTAAAGACCCGGAGGGGCGTTAGCAGCGCTGTGGTGAGCACTAAAGGTGGCGTGAGGAGCGCGTCAGCCAAGCACCCACCACCACACTCTCCTGGTGGGTTAAATGCTACCGTTTACGCCAGCGGAGAGGTGCGTTTCTCAAAAAGGGGGAGCTTGCGAAGGGATTGTATAACTTCTGCATGAGAACAGAGATGCCCTGAAACTCATGACAGATTCTCTGACTGCATGGAAACATGCAGACACCTAAGCCAAGAATGTAAAGGAGTTACTAAAGCTTCTCTGCCTCTGAAGAGGTGAAGGTGTTGTGTGGGGCAGGGGAACTCTAAGGAGCTGCAATATAGTTTTAACTGACATTTCAGTGGCTGCTGCTGTTCGGGCGAACATGGATGTCCCCGCATAAGGAGTCACCCCCAAACCAACTAGGTCCTGCTGTTAGGAGATTCATCTGCTCTTGCAGCGAGTAAGATGGGTCAAGCAGGGCTACAGAGAGTGGCAAGCCAGCTGGAGAGAAGATGTTCATGTGGAAGGGCTTTACAGACGCTAATGCTGCTGTCAACACAGACGCATTTCCACAGCGTACTGCCCTTTCGGCTTCTGGCACTATGAAGACACTGAACATTGGCTCATGGCACATCAGCAGCACAAAACACTGACCCACAGAACAAAACCAGGTGGGAAGGGATCTCCACAGGTCCCTAGTCCAAGTCCCTGCTCACAGTGGGGTATCTCCCAAGCTAGACCAGGTTGTTTAGGGCCTTGCTCACACAGCTTTTGAACGTCCCCAAGGACAGAGATTCCCCAGGCACTGGGGTGCTTTCTAGGCACCTGTTCCACTGCTGAACTGCTCTCAAGCGGAAGAAATTCTCGCTTATATATGTTCGGAATTTCCCTTGTTGCAACTCTGTCCACTGTTTCTCATCCTTTTACTATGCTGCTTTCTCAGAGTCTGGCTCCATCTCCTCTACAACCTCCTTTTAGGCAGGAGCCTTCTCTCTTCCACAAATCCAGCTCCCCCAGCCTTCTCCTCGTACATCGTGTGCTCCAGCTCACCGCTGTGGGGCCCTTCTGCTGGCCAGGCTGCAGTTTGTCAACATGCACCTTGTACTGAGGAGCCAGTCCTGGGCACAATCTTCCAGGTGGGGCCTCACACCTCTCAGGTGGATGGGAACAGCAATTTTCCCTGATCTGCTGCATTATACTCAGGCTGCAGGGATCCTTCATTGCTGGAAGGGCTTGCTGCTGAATCATGTTCAAAATGCTTCCTGAGATTTTTTGTGGTGATCTAATAAAATCCATTTTGGTTTAAGCCTGTTGGGGTTATTGACAGGGAAGCTATCACCCCGCTGGAACGGGTTTGTGCACGTGTGGTGTGCTTTGGCTACGACAATGCGAGATCCCCTCAGGCTCTTCTGATGTGACTGTGATTTTTGCCCTGTGCTGAAAGTCCTCAGGCACAGCCCTTCCTGCTGTCTTCACACATCCACTGATACTTTTCCCTCCTTCCAAATTACAGGATTTGTATTTGTGGCACATTGGCCAGAAGTTCAGTAACTAACTGCCCTTCCTTACTACAGTGGCCAAACGCGCTTGGTCTGTAACTAAGGCTGATCAACCCCAGGTTACCACATTCCTG
>NW_010399788.1:3953-5490 GCF_000710305.1 Buceros rhinoceros silvestris
GCTCAACAGGGATGCCCATGCCCCCAGTTTCAGAGCAACCTACTTCTTTCAGTGAAAAAGCAGTGGATCATGGTCACATACACTTCTAATTCCAAAGAGTATCCCAGGTGCGTGGTTTCTGTTCCTTGCCCACAGGAGCGTAGCTGCTACTAAAACGCAATGCTTCAGGCAAGGAAGCATGTGCAGGACAACACACACGGTAACTCTCTGTTACTGCGTATGTCGCAAACCTTAAACAACACTAACCAGAGAAGTTACCAAGCAGGGGAAGATGCAATCTATTTCCATGCCTCGGAAAAAAAGCCAGGAATGACGTGCTGAAATGCTCTCTGCTGCGTACTGCCAGGGGATTTAATCAACCGATTGCCAAAGAGATGTCAGTTCCCTGAAAGAGTGAGGACAATACTCCTTGCTGAGAAATGTACTCACAAGATTAAAATACAAGCTTCAGCATAAACCTAATATTGTCCCACAAGCAGATGAAAATTTGGGCAAGAACGAACATCCTCCATCCTTAAAACGTGTGTCATTACATTATTACACCCTCCGAGCCCACCCGCCCATCTCTGCCTGCTGCTCAGGTACCCCCAGCTAAGTCAGGTTCCACTAGAGGCAACGAACTGAACACGTCAGGCCAGGTCTGCCAGCCCTAGAAGCCGGTCAGGTGGGCTCCCATGACATGAAGTAACACCTCTGCTGTGGGAACACCCAGCACGAACAGCGCCGTTTACACACAGGCAGCAGTCAAAAGGTGATCGAGCACAGAGCATACAGCGGCACTGGAACCGGACGGCCTGTGATCATTTACTGAAGGACGGGTGCCTTGTGTCAGGGTGGCGAGGAAGGAGAGAGATGAAGAAATCGGGCGAGGAGGAAAAGACATAAAGAGCTGAGGTGGGAACGTGACAGTCAGATGCGACTGTGGAGGAGGTAACCAGGATGGGAAATGGAAGAGGCAGCAAGCATGGAGGTGTGTGTTTGCCGCCCTCCTGGGTCAAAGCTCTGTAGAAGAGCTTGTTACGAAGGTTGTGAGAGAGCAGCTGCAGTGGTAACTCTGGGCTCAGCTGCCTTTCTCCTCATGTTTCCTGTTCCGAGCTTGTCAGGAGCTGGTGCCCTCAGCAGGAGGTGCGCACCCGGCTGTGCTATCTGCATGCTTCTGCTCCCAGGAGGGAGGTCCCCCTAGCCTCCCACCTCCTCCAGGGCTCAGTTACCTCCTGCAGCTGGCTCATTTTCTCGCTGCACAGTTGTAAACCTCTCCCGGCCGCCCACTCTTCAGCTACCAGCCCGGATGGGCAGTGCCGCTGGGTGAACCCCACAAGCTGGCGTAGCATGGCCTCCACTCCTTGCACAGCTATGAGCCCCGAGACAGCACACTCCGAACAACAAGGAGTTGTACAGACTGTATCGAAACAGAGTTTTCTGAAGAAATGAGCCGGTCTGGAAGCAGCCACAGGGGGGTCTCCATTGCGTGTCTACTTGCCCAGGGTCCAGCTCTCAGCCAAGCTTATCCCTGTGCACAAGCATGAGGAGAGGGCAC
>NW_010399788.1:5777-6569 GCF_000710305.1 Buceros rhinoceros silvestris
CTGCGGAGAGACCTGCAGTGGCAGCCAGGAAGCTCTTCCCTGCTTTGGAGAAGGAGCAAGGGCAGGCAGGATAAAGGAGGAGAAGGAAAGGGGAGCAACAGGGAGCTAGGAAAGAAGGTGAGGAGATCAGCTATGCTCTCCAGAGACGCACACCCGTGTTTCTCTGATTTTGCTTCCTCCTAAGGAAAGGAGATAAGAGAAATCAAGTGTCTGTGACAGATGTTAGTCACGCTGCCTCACGTGCTACTGAAGAGTGCTCAGCAGCGCGGGTGGGAGGGGGAGCAGAAAACTCTAGGCATGGTAAGAAAAAATTAACCACTTTGTCCACTCCTCAGCTGGCAATTATGACTTTGCCGTGTCATAAGGGCATTTTGACAAGCTCTCCCAGCTACCAAGGCCAGGCCAGCCCTCTTCTTGGAGGAGACCCTTGGTCTTATTTCTTTTTAGGCAGCATGCAGAGAGGAAGAAGGAGAGCTGAGAGGCTACAGGGGATCCTGGGGCAAAGGGGCAAAAGAGACATTAGTGCCAGAGCTCCTCTTCCACAGCAAAAGATTGAATACATTAGCCACGTTGCAGAATGAGGAGCTAAATGTCACCTTCAGAGGTGATCTGACAATCACAAAAATAAATTACACAGAGGAAGGAAAAAAAAAAGAGAGGAGCATTTGTGCATATTCATGAGCAAGTCAAACCCCCCAAATTAACAAGGAAATTAATTTCCAAACTGATTAGGCTGCCAACTCCCTTTATTTAAATAAATCAACAATTGCCTTCATGTGACTACTGCTGAAG
>NW_010399788.1:6728-7652 GCF_000710305.1 Buceros rhinoceros silvestris
TGCAGAGCTAATCCCAGCTCCTCCCAGGAGGAGGTTTGGCGCTGCCTGGGATGACCAATACCCCAGCACCTCCTGGGGACAGGCAGGCACGGTGGCTCCAGCCGCCTGCCTTCCAGCCACCAGGAGACTTCCCTCTGTCCACTGTTCCGGATGTTGCGGTTTCATGATTGACCAAGCCAATCTAACCGCTGGCTGCTATAGTCGTGCTCCCTGGTCCCACCCTCTTACTCATGCTGGCTCTGAAAAGCTGTTCCAGCATGCCAAGCTGGCAGAAAACTCAGGCAACAATTAAAAAATAGATTTCTCCCAAGTCAGAGCACTGAAACAGCTCAGCCAACCGCCCAGTAAGCAACACCACAGATGAAAGGAACCTAACCTGACCTGGGAGGTGAGTCCAGTGCCAAACGTAGCCCTGCTACGAGCGGTAGGATGAAGTAGACAATATCTAAAGGGCTCTTTCCACCAAAATTGTATGAGTGTAAGGCAGGGCAGAGCTGCAACAGCCAGCTAATCTTGTGGGGTGTCTCCAGTTTGGCGTGGGGTGATCAGCCAGATGGCTTAGCTATCTTCTGAAATGCTGGTGTGTCGTCTTCTCCAGGAGCAACCTCATGCCTTCTCCTGCACCATCACCAAGGCTCAAGGGACTGCCTGCTGCTTCAAGTGCAGCAGTTTACACTGCACAGCAACATGCCTGCTAGTGCCAGCACAAGGGAGACAGCGGGAAACTGTCAGCCCTGACTTAGGTGGGTTGTATCTACGAGATGGAGCTCTCAATGAGCGCGAATGAGTTGCAGCCTCATCTGGGGGCAAGCTGTGAACAATCACAAATTTTAAAAAATTAGTATTTGGGTGTGGTTATGTTAAGCCACTAGCTTGCAGCTGTGGAAAGATTACCCAGCTCCCCGCCACGCCTGGCCCTGCCCC
>NW_010399789.1:0-3883 GCF_000710305.1 Buceros rhinoceros silvestris
GCAGATGTCCCTGCTCCCTGCAGGGGAGCTCGAAAAGCACATGGATTTCAACACCTTCTCAATGGCAAATGTTTGCTTCCAGCTGCATAAATCCCTGTCAGGCCTGAAACGGGGCTGGGGAAGAAGCTTGCAGGGGGTTGTACTGGGGAAGCTTTGAAGGTCCCTTCAACACAAACCGATCTGTGACTCTACGCAGAAGGTCTCTGGGCAAGAGCACTCAGCAGCTCTTGCTGGTGGTGCACCCTGTCTGTAAAAATAAGTCTAATTCCATTTCCAGTCTGTTCACTGAAGGCAGGAGGATGTGTATGTTGCGTGGCACAGGAATAGCTTTTGTACAAGGTAATGAGCTCTCTGAGAGGAACGAAGGCCAAAAGACCCCAGACTAGGCTGAACTGCCTGGGTACACAAAGGAGTCCGGGACTCGCTGTGTGCTTCAGTTTTCACTAAGCACAAATCAAAGCGTTTGATGCTGCCGCCTTTGTTTGGTGTGTGGTTAAAACCTCAGAGTCTTCCCAAATTCTTTTTGATCTTAAATGTCACACTGTAATCCTTCTGGGTAAAACGGTCCCTGCTTGAAGTTAAAACTGGTTCTTTTCTCGGTGTAACTCTGCCTGTTCCCCCTTTAGGACAGCGGTGATGACATTGAGGATGTGTCACTCTTTGATGCAGATGACAATGTATCCAGGAGATCAAAAAAGACAAGAATAAGGTCAGTGGCTAGAGAGAGCGTTTCGAGACTAGCTCTGGGCAGAAGCATGAGGAGGAGAGGGTGGGTGGACCCTGTGACTTGAGCGTGTCCTGGCCAATACCTTCTTCATGTATTTGGAAGTAATGGGGAGGAATTTCTGGACTCCTGAGAGTGCCAGTTCCAGAAGCTCGGTGGGATTTGTAGGTCTGTGTCCTCCTGCTTCCAGGTGCCCTCACGTTCAGTATGTGTTTGTCTTTCCGGGTGTGAGGGATCCGCGCCCATACAGGGCTCTGTGTCACGGGGGGCTCTCACTGTCGAGAGCTGGTTCTGGGCTGACCATTGCCTCTTCCCCAGACTTAATTTCTGACTGTGCTTCCTGCTGTCCAGCGCCTCCTTCCTCGTTCTGCCCAAACTCATGCCACAGAGCAGTGTCCGTGCCCCGGTGCTAGTGTGATCCTGCCTTTGCACCGTTCGTTTCTGACCTGGGAATGGCAGAAATCGGAACGAGGGGCAGCTCTGCCCTGCAGAGCACTGTGGGCTCTCCTCTGTCACAACCCTTTGAAGTTTCCCCCTTAAAAACTGCCTGATGGTGAAGAGCAGGTAAAACCTGCTGTCCCCCTCCACCCCGAGCTCTGTCTGCGCGTGGGATATTGCTGCATGCAGAATGTGTCTCTGAACTGGCTTCACTCTGCTGGGACAGAGCCGTGACTGTGCTGTGCTTCGTTCCAGGCATCCAGTGGCGTCGTTTTTCCACTTGTTTTTCCGCGTCAGTGCGATAGTCGTGTATCTGCTCTGTGAGCTCTTAACTAGCAGCTTTATCGCCTGCATGGTGACAATTATCCTCCTCCTGTCGTGTGACTTTTGGGCTGTGAAGGTGAGTTCCTCGGGCGCCTTTTGTTACCGTCGTCTTAATGTATAAGAATAACTGAACCGTGAGAATCGTGTCGCAGAAAAAGCCGCTTCTTTGTGCCTTTCCCACCAAAGTCCCCTTGAGTCCTGTGCGGTGTCGCAAAGCGTGACAAAGCAACTACTCTGAATTCTCTGTGTTCCTGGTTTCTTGTGGAAGATCAAGTGGAGAACCTGTGTGGGGTTTTCTTTCAAGGCTCCATTCTCAGCAGAAACGCCCCTCGCAGGGCCTGGCTGCTGTGCTGGGTGTAGCAGAGAAGAGATTGTCGTGGACCTAAGAGCCTCGGAGTCTTCATTTCCAAATGTGGGGCGTCAGAGCCGTGTTGGAAATAGCAGCCCAAAGAGGGGAGCGTGGGCAGGAGGTTTCTGTTAGCAGAAGGTAGAAGGCTCGTTGCTTCTCCTGCATTTCAGAATGTCACGGGGCGACTGATGGTTGGTTTGCGCTGGTGGAACCAGGTGGATGACGACGGGAGAAGTCACTGGGTGTTTGAAGCCAGGAAGGTAAATCCTTTTTTTTTTTTTTTTTTTTTTTTTTTTTTTTTTTTTTTTTTTTCCTCTTCTTTTAACAGTTTCTGCTCATGAAACCTCTGTTAATTAGAGGTTATTCTTGGGAATAGCATAGTGCACGAAGCAGACGTTTCTTTCCAGCCACAGGTCTCTGACCTGGGGCTTGTTACCTGAGCGAGCTTTGTGACGGTTGCATCAGTTACAGAGTCTCAAGTATTCATCTGGCTTCACAGAAAAGGTCCACGTAAACCATAGTGAAGTTTCCCCGGTCACCTCAGTAACCCGCGGGTTTTCTGGTGTGAACTTGGAACAGCTGATGCTGTTTTGTCTCCTATAGAAAATGATGGGATGGAGGAAGAAACACAGAGCATCAGTCATGGCTTTAGCTTTGTCTGGGTGTTCCTGGTGGCTGCTGCTGCCTCTGGTGTCCCATCCGTCAGGCACCTCGCACCGTGTCTCGTGTTTACCCTTTGGACCCCTGTCTCTGTGGTGTGGAGCCGGTGGCCTGCAGCTCTGGAGCGAGGGGGAGGTGGTTTCCCAGCTGTTGTGGGAGGGGTGCAGGGGTGTGAACCTAAACCTTTCTCCAGCTGCGTTTGTGCCCGCACTACCGCCACCTTCTGCTTTGATGCCTAAGAAGATCTGATCTTCCTTCTGCCAGCGGGATTTGGGCTGTCTGTGCAGATTTGGAGGTAGAAAACTCGACCTGTTCAGCTGTTCTAAGCTTTGTGACTGAACTGTGCAGTAAATGTCCTGTTTCCCCTACTTCACCTTTTAGCCCCAAGCATTACAAGAGGATTTGATGCTGCTCCCTCCACTGTGCCTGGTAGAAAATTGACAGAAGGGTCCCTTAAATGCAGACATCTTCTGTTGTTGCGTCTTTATGTGATGCAGAAGCTCATCTTGGAAGCACCCAGTAACGTTGTGTGGCGGCGGAAACCAGAGGGCTTGTAGGTTACTGAGAGCGTGATCTGTACTGTGGAGCAGCCTGTTAATCTTCATTTCCTTTCTGTCTGTAGGTGTCAGCACAAGGGAGTAAAACCTCGTCAGAAGCAGAGTCCCGGATTTTTTGGTTGGGTCTGATCACCTGTCCTGTGATCTGGGTGATCTTTGCCTTCAGCGCTCTCTTCTCTTTCAAGGTGAAATGGCTGGTGAGTGGATCCCCTCGGCTCAGCCACAGACCCGGTAGCGTCCAGGTGAGAGGGTGTAAATCGGTGACCGTGTTTTCCTGTGTCTCAGGCAGTGGTTGTGATGGGAGTGGCGCTTCAGGGAGCCAACCTCTACGGTTACGTCAGATGTAAAGTTGGCAGTAGGAAGAACTTGACCAGCATGGCGACCAGCTACCTGGGGAAGCAGTTCTTGCGGCAGGTAAGAGTGCCAGGCTCTTCAGACCCTCCAGTCACGTCTGCTTCTGTCCATCCTCTTCCTTCCCACCTGGGCCATGAAAAGAAACACTGAAAAAGTTGGTGTTTGTAGTTCTGCAGAGGGAACCTTCACACCTTGTGAATTTGAGCCCCGTTAGTCGAGTTACAGAGTAACTCAATGGTTATTGGCAGCGAGTTCCATTTGTGGCACATCCTGAGCTGGTATTTGCTGGTGCCAGGGACAGGTGCCACAGGAGTTACTGGAATATGGTGCACTGGGAATAAGTGACACAGTGAATGTGGTGACAAGGTGAAATGTTTTTTGATAAACTGCTGCTCTTGGACAGCATGTTGGTGAGGTTTTTCCTTCCGTTGCGCTGGTCCTTGTGCCTCAGCGCGCAGTGCAGCCTGTGGAGCGCTC
>NW_010399789.1:4012-4493 GCF_000710305.1 Buceros rhinoceros silvestris
CTGCTGCTGCCTTTCATAGTCCTCCTCACTTCAGCCAGCTCTTCTCAGAGGTCTTTTTCTGCCCCAACGCTGGGTTTTCTCCCTTCCTGCAGCACAATCATCCCTGGTTCCACTTCCAGGCTGTGGTTTAACTGCTGTGTTTCCCTGGTTTCCCGAGTGTGCTGCATTAACGCAGCCAGCTCTGGGGACGGTGGTTCCCAAAGCTCTGCTGGAATTACTCTTATTGGTGTCATCAGAAGCTGCAACACGGATAAACTTTGTCGGCAGCCTGTGCTGGAATTGTCCTGTAGCTGGATTTGCTCTGAAAGCTTTCCCCACGCTGTGTTAACCACACACTCAGGCCACTCTTGGTCTCCGGCAGGGATGAGTGTCTTGCCCCAGAACCTCGGCAGCGAGTCACGTTGTTCCCCTGTCCTTTTCTTTTCTGCCTTCTGCAGACCGTGGCCAAAGAGGAGCAAACAGCACCCTGAGGGTGGTGGAA
>NW_010399789.1:4609-5005 GCF_000710305.1 Buceros rhinoceros silvestris
GTGGGGGTTGGTGAAAGCCTCGAGCCAGGCCGGATTCACCGTAATGGACAACAGCGAATGTTGCTCTGACCGTGCGACTGGGGAGCTGCGTGCGTGAGGTGTGAATTAAGAGAAGTAAATAAATTGTGCAAGACTTCAGGTTAACGCTCCTAGCAACTCATATTCAACTCTCCACTAGCAGTTTGTGTTTCAGTCCTCTCTTTAGTTTGATTAACTAGAATTAATTTGCCTAAACTTTAAGTTGAAAGATATCCGAGGTGGCTCTCTTAGAACTTAGAACTGCTGGATGAAGGAATAGAAAATTGCCCAGAAACGCCATGCACAAGCTGGGCTGCCTGTTTCCCAAGAGCTCCCCCAGCTCCTCCGGTGTTTCCGTTGTGGACGTTGCTGCATTTT
>NW_010399789.1:5162-5905 GCF_000710305.1 Buceros rhinoceros silvestris
CTTCTGTTTGGGGGTTTAGGCAATGCTCCTCTGGCTCCATGTGTCATGCTGGGACGGGAACGGCGCTGAGGTGGCTGCGGTGAAGGACGGCTGGAAACGTCACCCTTGGCTTAGTGGGAGGATGGTTGAAGTCTGGTGGAAAGTGCAGAAAGCAGCTTCTGAACAGCTCCAGTCTCTTACTGTTCTGGAGCGTTCTTGGAGCTCTCAGTAACATCCTAAACCCCTCGATTTATGGAAAGTCCCTCCTACCTGTAGGTCCGTGGCCATATGGAGAGCGCAGCCCAAGTGAAACCGGATGGCAAGGGTTGCAGGCGCGGTTCTGGAGCGACCCTGCGAGCTCTCGTCTGAGCGATGCCGCTCAAGGGATGGCGTCTGTGCTGTGCCGGCACCGCGCGGTCGGTGCTGCGCGTCTCTCTCTGGCCAGGTGGGTGTAGGGCGATGTGATCCATGCTCTCTCACCAGCCCCTTGGCCCTAGGTCCACTCAGGGGTTTGTGTCCCCCGAGTCCGTGTGGTCCTCGAGGAGGCTGCGGGCTGGGCCAGCGAAGCGTTGGCTGGCAGCTCGCTTCACTGGCAGAAAGTGGTGTGTTTTGTGTGAAAAGCTGGGTGAGAGGGGTCAGCTCCTTCTTGCCTTCTAACTCCCTTCAAGGCAGATGGTGCTTTCGTGGCGATGGACGTTGTGAACTTGGGGGGAGGTGTTTTTTTGAAAACTGGGGTTTGCATTTGAGCAGCGGGTGGTGTGAAC
>NW_010399789.1:6020-8468 GCF_000710305.1 Buceros rhinoceros silvestris
TTTGCATTTGAGCAGCGGCTGCTGTGAACGGTGGGATGGCGTTAACGCGATTTTTCTCCCTGTCCCGTAACGATCCTCGGGAGCCCTATGTTTGTTCAGCTCTTTGGGTCGGTACCTTCCTTTTGTAAATATGTATTTATAAAATCTTGAAATTAAAACAATGCTTTGTTTAACCAGACCAGACCCCTTGAACGACTCATGGCTGAGCTCCCTTTATGCACCTTGTAACGCAGTTCGAGCTGCTCGTCAGGTTAAACGGTGCCGCTCAGGGAGCACTGGCACCGCTCCTCTCGCCCAGGGCTCTTGGCCAGTTTCCCCTGTCAAACCCTCTCCGTAGGCGGGCTGGGAGGTACCTGTCACCACGTGGCTCGCCTGGGGTGGCCAAGAGGCTCCTTCCAAGGCTCCTTCTGTGCCCAGGTCCCTGGCTACCTTGCAGCGGGAACTTCTAGCTGCCATTTCCATGGAAAGGGTGATTTATATCAAAGGAGTGAATGTAAACAGGGCAAGTGAAGTCAGTCGCTGAAGTCAAGATGCTTCTGCAGCCACCTGGGAACACACAAGTGCAGCGCCTGGCCCCTGTGCTGGGATGGATGGAAATCCTCCCTGCTCCAGTCCAACCAGCCCCCCGTTTGCCATCAGGGGACAGCACTGACTCTGGCACAGCTCCAGCCACAAGGTCGTTGTTTTAAAATGTGTTGAAAATTTTGGAGTTCATGTTTATTCCCCTGCTGCCAAAGCTCCCCCCAAGCTGCTGGAAAATAGAGCTTTTCTGGAAGATGCACTTTATTTAATCAAGGACAGAGGCACTTACTAGTGTGTGCCTTTAAAAATAGCAGCTCTGGCTTATTTTTAGCCTCTTGGCAAACGTTCAGTCTTTTGGCCTCATTGAAGCTGGTGTTTTACTGCATTTCTCTGGGGTGTGGATTGGAACCAAGTTTCTTATCGCTGCTCCGGTCGGGCGTGAGTCTCGTTCAAGCTCTGCTCGCTGTCTGCCGGGGTTTCCTGTGGAGCAGGAAGGGGGAGTTGCTTCAGGAATTCTCTGAATGTGCTTTTTTTCCCCGACAAGCTACGGAAATCCATGCTGAGCCAGTTTCTTGAGCTATGGAATGGTGGCCCCACCTCAGACCTCCAGGCCCGGGCGGTGGCTGAACTTCCAGGGTTTACAGAAGCAGAAATACTCCAAGAGCAATAATAATAAACCACTGTTCATTCTGAAGTAACAAAGTTCACCTGGGATGGTGCAAGGGCAGCTGAAGGCTGGGCTTGAACTCATCCTCATCTCTCAGGCAGAACCGTTTTGAGTTCTTGGAGCACGGTGTCTCAGCCCAGGGGAGAGCTTCCTCCCCGAGCTGGGGACAGAACGGGCCCCGGGGGGTGTTTGCTGCCTTTGGGGTGCGTGAGGTCTCATCCCTCTGTGTGTCCTGGGGATGAGCTGCTCTGTTACTCTACCTACACTGGGGACCTGTCCCCTCCACAGATCAGCCTTGGTTTGTCACCCACCATGGCCACGCAGCCAGCTGGGTGCTGAGTCCCCAGAAGGTGCCTGATTTCGGGGGCAGAAGCTTTTTCTGGGTGTGCTCTAACACGTTACCATGATCCGTCCGAATATTCTCAAAACACAGAAGCTTTACGAGTGGCTTGGCCCAGGGTGCCTCTCCCCTCATGCTTCCCCCTGCTCTGGGGGGTGGCCACAGTGGGGGGATCATCAGGGATGCTGCCTTCACGTGGGCAACTTGGCCCCGGGGTGCTCAGAGCTTGGCTGGTTGTTTTCTCCTCGGAGATGTCTTGGAGACTTGCCGGGCCCGAGGGCCGCAGGGAAAGGGCTGTTGTGGTTGCTTGGCAGAGGCGGTGGTCAGCCCCGCTCACGCCGGATGGGACATCCCAGCTGGTATTTCCTGAACACAAAGCTGCAGTGACTAATGGAGAGTGACCTTTGGGGACACCAAAGGGAGCAGGGATGCGGGCGAGGAGGGTGGATGTTGGCCAGGACCCAGCGCTGCTGCCGGGGCTCCTGGCAGGAAGGAATTTCTCGCTTCTCTCCTGCCTTTCCATGCGAACAGCCCTGATTTGGGAGCATTCCCTCCCACCCTGCGAACCCGAGAGCCTCCCCACAGCCCTGACAAGGCTGGCGAAGGGTAGGGGGAAAGGAAACACTTTTTGTTTTACTGATCGCAGTGTTTTTGTACTGCAGAGGACACTTGGGCCCGTCAATACCTGCCTGCGTGTGGGGAAAGCAAACTGGGTGAGTTGAACGTCGTTCCAGTGCCTTCCCATCCTCCGCAGTGCCAGCACGTGGCTCGGGGTGCCTGATGTTGGGGACGTGCTGTGCTGGTTTCTGCCACTCAGCCAGTTGGTGTGCTCCCAGCTGTGTCCAGCTGCTGCGAGACCCACTCTGGGGGTCAGACTGGACCCCTCAAACCCAAGGCTTGTCTCCAGCAGTAGCTAATT
>NW_010399789.1:8563-10229 GCF_000710305.1 Buceros rhinoceros silvestris
AGCTAACTGACAGCTCCAGAGGTACCTCCAGAGGTTTGGGGCTCCCTCTGTGTCACCTGGTGAATTTTGCTGCCGTTAATTTGACCGATCCCTTTCTGAGTCCACGCAGACCTGTGCTATCTGCAGTGTCCTGCGGCAGAGAGCTCCACAGCGTAACGCTGGCGGTGGAAGGATGCTTCACACCTCCTTTGTGCTGCCTCTGGCTGAATTTGGTGCTCACGTGGTGAGGAAAGGGAAGGCTGGGAGCGTTCGGTGTTCTCCGCCGCACATGGCAGAGAGACGCTGGGGTCTCGGTTCGACGCGGGGTTTAGACTGCCCAGGCCGTACTCAAGCTGTTGGGATCCTGCTGCATCAGCTTGCTCGATCCAAAATGCGGTTTCTGACCCTGCTTGGTGGTGTGAAGTGACGATGCTGCTCTCGGTCCTGTCTGACAGCCTGTGGAGCAGGATCTCAAAGCCTGTACCTGCACCATCATTCCCAAGAGCTACGAACTCGTCTCAGGGCTTCGTGGCATCCAACCTTCCCACGGCAATGGATTTCATACAGAAATTACGTGTTCTCGGATACCCTTTGGTGACCTTCCCCTGGTACGAAAACTCTCGGTTTATTGCCGTCCTTTGTTAGGGATTTTTTTCACAAACTGTTGGTTTATAAAGTATCCAGTTAATGGCTGTTAGTGCCAGATCATCTCATCCCCCACATTCCACAGAGCTTCAGTGCTTGCCAGGTGGGACTCGCCTCAGCCAAAGCCACCTGATGCTCTTCAGCTGTTCCTTACCTCTGTGAATCCCCGTCTGTAGAAGTCTGAGCAGTTCACTCAAGACAGCAGTTGGATTTTCTGGTCTGTTATTCCTCATATTCCTCCCAGAATCCTTAAAAAATCCCCAAACCCCAGTTATCCCACTTGCCACCTTCCACCCATCTGGCAGCAGGACCAGTGGTGGGTTTGGACAGGGATTAGTGGCGTGGTGTGGGTTCCTCCCTGAGCCCTTTGGGCTCCTCTGGGCCAGCTGAGTTATTCCTCTTGGTGCTGCCAGCTTGCGCAAACCTCCTTCTATTTAGTCCATTTTGGGTGAGTTCTTCAGTTTTTTTTCCCTCGTTTTTTTCAGTCACAAAGCGATGTGTAAACAACTCCCTGGTAACCACCGAGCACATGAGTCACGGAGCTGCTCTGCCTCAGGACCCGCTCGCTGGCTCTTGCCTGCTGCTGTGTTTCCAGATTGAAGGCTTTAGCTGTTGAGGAGGTTACTCATGGATTCCTACTGAGCGTAGCCATTGAGTCCGGCCCTTTTTGTGACTCCTCTGCCCCCGCGGGATGTTCCATGCTTGTCATCTGTCCCCTCTGCTCCGAGGTTTAAAACTCCATAGAATTTTCTCCTGACTAGTAGCTGGGTTCTGGTTTGCTGTTGTCGGAGCCCTCGGGCACATCTGGACCCTGTTTCAGAAGGAATTTGAATCACCCACCAAAACTGCCTCTGGTCTTGGGGACTTCCACACCCGCTTCCCAGCACCCGACACCCCACTCCCTGGGCTGGAGGTGTCCAAACCCACCTGCGGGCAGAGGTCCCCACCCAAAACCTCAGCTAAAATCTCTTTGGATGAGGGAGAACCTGAGCACCCTTCTGCACACGCAGCTCTTGGGCGTCCGAGCCCGAGATGCCTCGTG
>NW_010399789.1:10444-14339 GCF_000710305.1 Buceros rhinoceros silvestris
CTTGGTGGGATGGGGAGCGCAGCGTCCCCTGGGGTGTCACCAGCTGGGGCAGCCCTTAGGGGCGGTGAAACCAGCCTTTCCCTTAGCCCCAGGCCAGCGATGCCACCAGTGATGCCGTGGAGGAAACCTCTGCCACCGCCCTTGTGTTTCAGGGCAGCATCAGCAAACATCTGGAGCAGCACCATGGGCTGACCCTGCCGTCGGGTCCGTCCAGCCCAGAGCCTCTTTAATGGAGCAAAGGAATTTTTCTGGAAGGGCTCATTGGAAACGCCTTTGAGGATCAATCCTGTGATATGAGAAGGGCCAGGAGCAACCTGCCAGCCCTGCGTGAGAGTGGGACTGAGGCGGGAAGGGTGTCACCTCGCCAGACGTCACCCCTGGCCACAGCCACCGTCCTTCTGCTCCTCTCAGAGGGGTGACAAAGAGGAAAACCATAGCGGAAACCACCTCTCCGTGATCTCTCTGAGCTTCCTGGGGCTGAGCGGGGTATAACAGGAACGATGATTTCACCACCCTGGTGTTACGGGGTGGTGTGAGCAACCACTCGAGCTGGAAAAAGTAAGTAAAAAGGAAATTTATTCCCAGCTGGGTGTGTGGGACCGGCCGGCTGAGCTGTCTCCTCAGACAGACCTTGGGACCGTCCCAAGTTTGAGGAATAAACTTGGATTTAAAGAAATGCTTCCCGGGGAGCGGGTCAGCCTGTGCCCCGCAGCAGGTGCCCGTGTGTCGGGGGCACGTCCCACCCACGGCACCTCGGTGGGTGTTCCCTGGAGCTGTCACCGGCTGTGGGTGTGGTGTCGCTGGCGTGGTGTTGTTCCCTGGGGTGGTGTCACTGGGCGTGGGGCGCAGGATTGGACTGGATGGCCCCGCCAGCCCCCACTCCTGGATCCTTCACTCAGAGCGTAGCCTCTTGTCCCGGAGCCCAGGGATCGTCCCATTTGCTGGCGCCTTGGCAAGGATTTGAACTGGGGCCCCTAAAGCTGAGCTGCTCCGCACCCCCCAGGGTTCAGCACTCTGGCACCTGCCGGCTTTAGCAAAACTAAACCGTCTTGGCTGAATTTTGCTCCCAGAAACCAGAAGGGAATTTTACCATCGGCTTTAGTGGGAGCTGCCAGGTTGAACTGTTGGGCACCACAATAAATCATGTCTACTGCTTCCAGCCTCAGCCACCCATTGCTGGTGCTTTCAAGCAGTGGCTCTGTGCCTTCCCTGCATTCGGGTGATGACGTTTTGGGATGGTCGGACAAGGGCACAGGACAAACTGGCACCAGCGGCTGCCAGGTCACAGTCCCAGACCAGGAGGGTGCAGCAGCGTCACGCAGAGTCACTATACCTGGTCGAGTACCAAGCAAACTGTATCAACCCCCATCATTTTTGGGGTGGGTTCAGCTTTCCTTTGCATGCGTGGGGATGGGGATAGTGATCCCGTGATCCACAGGCAGCTGGTGATGAGGGGTGGTGGGGAGCTGAAGCAGCACCTCTCACCCCTCACAGCCCCTGCCATGTCCCACACCCACCTGCAGCGATGCTGTGGGCTGCCACGCTGCTCCCCAGCACGTCTGTCCCAGCTCGGTGGCTTTCCCCAGCTGACAGCCATGGGGCTGAGGTGCCTTTTTGCAGCACAGCCCGGCACCCAGGTCCCCACAGCCCTTGGGAAGGTCCTTGGGAAGGATCCAGCTCCCTCAGGTCCTTCCCCAGCCTCCCACTCACAGCGCTGCGTCTGGCTGGTTTTGTGGTGGGTGAGGAATAGCTGTCACCTGCTCAGTGACATTGCAGTGCAGAGCCACGCTCTCAAATCCCACACCCCTCCCCAGGTCTGCATAGCCCCCTGCCACAGCCGGTTCCCACCCAGGAGCTCCCAAATCCACCACGACCTGGTTTCGCAGTTGCTCCTCATTCCTCACGCTCCAGGCACGGTTCGGCCCCTCTACTCGGGTGGTCTCACCGAGGGACCTCAAGTACAAACATCCCCAGTGTAGTTTTTGGCAACGTCAGGGTTTCTGGTTTCAGATGCATCAACAGGACTTGTCATTAGCTTTAGCTGCTTTCTCCTACCCTGGATCCCACAAGACCTTGAAGTGCTCTTGCGTTACTTCACAATGTCCACAGAGCAGCCAACCCGTTATCGAGGCCTCGCGTTTCATTTTGATGAGGTGACACCGCAGTCTGCACGCTGCAGCCTTGCCCGGCTTACACCCGCCCTGTGCCTCCTCATCCTCAGCCTCCACCAGCGTAGCAAACACCACGACCCACACGTGTGTCGTGGCTGCTGCTCCCTGCGGTCTCTCTCCAGACGCGGGGCCACACATAGATGAGTGCGTGTAACACCGGGGTTGAGCTCGGCAGCGTTTGGGGGTTTATCTTTTCCTCAGAAGCAGCAAGAACGGATTTCCTCTCCCCGGTGACCTGTTGCTGTCACCACCCACGCGTGGCTGTGGGCACCAGCACTGGTGAAAACAGAGGCACCCTGCCCTCCTCCCACCACCACAGCAGCTGGGATGAACCCTGAATTCTTGGTCTTCAGCTCCAGGTTCAAGGTCTCGTTTTTTAGCAGCCTGCAGAAGACTTCGCAAGCGTCCCACCCAGTTTCTGTCAGCGCCACGGGCAGCTTTCAGCCCGTCCCACAACCTCACTGAGTGTGAGCGATGCTGGGTGTTCTCACTGCTGTTACGTGGAGCCTTGGGGAAGGGACTGGGGCTACCCAGGAGACAGGGGGGTGAGCAGGGAAGGAGCTGGATCACTGACGCACTTGCTGAAGTGGCTGGAGATCAGCCTGGGACCTTCTCCATTTGAAAACCCCCTTGTGCTGGGATCCTCCTGGCTCTCCTGTCTTCACCAGCACCTCGACCCCCAGGTGATGACCATCCGGGGCAGCCCTCAGCTCCCAGCTGCTCCTCCATGCTGCAGGCATGGAGGAGGGTGCTGCAGAGGGGGCTGAGACCTGGAGCAAAACGGACACGTCCCACAGGACAACGTGCAGGGTCAGAGGAAGAAAGAAAACTAATTCCCTTCTCAAAGCTACAGGCAGGGAGGAGGGTGCTGCAGAGGGTTCTGAGACCTGGAGCGAAACTGACACGTCCCACAGGACAACGTGCAGGGTCAGAGGAAGAAAGAAAACTAATTCCCTTCTCAAAGCTACAGGCTGCCCCGTGCCCAGATTTCCAGTGTTTATGGCTCTGTGGTAACACCTGCCAGCCCCAGCACCCCACCAACACCGGAACTAAAGACGGTGGCTGGAGCAGAAAGTGACCCTTGGTTACTTGGCCAGGAGGAAGGAGCTCCACCAGGACTCCAGCTCTGAGAACTTCCTTTTTGCAATGCTGGTTTGTATCCGCATTAAAAATTCAGACCCTGCCCATAGTTGTTCTTGGAATCAGGCGACTTCATGGCTCGACAAGGATCAGGGGTCTTTTTCCCTAAGAGACATGACGACGAGAGCGCAGGTATGGTCCATGACTGCCTCTCCCAAAACACCCAGCAGCTGCGGGGATCCCCCCCGGGGAGGGAACAGCGCAGCGGCCAGTGATCCTGCTTTTACCCTCAACCGAGCGAGGTCCTTTCTTACAGGAAAATCGGAGCCAAACACACCGTGTTCTTGAGCCCTTGAAATTAGAAGTGTCTCAGGCACAAAACTCACCTCACTGCGCTATAAATCAAGCTCTGGCAAACAGAGGCTGCACTCCTATGCATCACCCCCTCCTTGCTGCTGCATTTTGAGTTAAGAACATCCTAAAATGAAGGTACTCAAGTCCGTGAAAAATGACAGTCCAAATGACTAAGGGAGGACTTTACACATTTGCAACTTTGCGAGCAAATATGGGCATTTGTCGGCAGAGCTGTCATCCTCCAAATATTTCAGAAAAAAAAAAAAAGCCCAGGCTGAGAATGACTAACG
>NW_010399789.1:14437-15417 GCF_000710305.1 Buceros rhinoceros silvestris
TAACGGGAGCGGGCGGGAACGGGCCGATCCACCAAGCACCTCGCCGAGGAGATTGGATGGAGCTGCCCAGCTCCACCCTGACCTGTGCAAAGCTTGGGTGAAGCAGGTTTCTTTGGAAATCAAAATTCCCCAGAGTTCTGAAGACCTCGGGGAGGAAGGTGTGCAGCAGCCCAGCGCCGCGGCAGTGCTTCAGCTCAAAGGGGTTGTGCTGTGCGGGCGACCACGACAGTGTTGGGATTGGGAAGGGAGGGTGTCCCCCGCTTCTAAACCACCAGGGCTGCCGTTTTTTACCTGCTGAGAAAGTCCCTGCGAAATATTGGCCACAGTCAGGATGCTCCGGCAGCAAAAAGCAGGAGAAATCCAATTTTCTGTGCTTTCTCTGCAGCAAGGTGTCCAGGAGCTGGGAGCTCCATGGGGTTTGGGGACAGGAGGTGGCACCCCAGGGTGGTGTCATGGGGCAGCCACGAGCAGAGCCTGCGCTGTGTCCTCTGCTCTGACTGTGCTCCGCTGTGAGAGCAGGAGAGAGAGATCTCACGTCACAGCAGTGCGACGCGCCTGCAGCTGACCTGGTGTTTTGCAAAGCCCTCGATGCTGGCGGGAGGGACATGCAGCCAGCCCAGGTGGAGGTTTGGTAGCTTGGAGTGCCAGGCAGGGGGGCGGCATCCCCCAGAACAGGGCTCTGGGGTGACAGTTCCCCCACAGCAGGAGCTTCCCGGTGGTGTGCAGACCCTTCCAGCACTCGATGAAAGCCGCTTTACTCATCTCCTCCTGGCTTTTGTGGCTATACCTGATGCCCACAGGTAGCCACCCTCAGGCACGCAAGGACACAGCAACAGCCCCAAACACACCAGGACATGGAAGCCCAAGGAGATGGCACAGACACCCCACTGACACCCCGTGTGGGACACACATGGGTCAGATAATCACAGACTGGTTTGGGTTGAAGGGACCTTCAAACCTCCCCCAGCCCAACCCCCTGC
>NW_010399789.1:15714-18007 GCF_000710305.1 Buceros rhinoceros silvestris
CCCTTCTCTCTGCTCTGACTCTCCCTCTGTCAGTGGAACCATCAGCCCTTGTCCTGTCCCCACAGCCCCTGCTCAAAGCCCCTCCCCAGCTTTCTCCCAGCCCCTTGCAGCACTGACAGGCTGCACTAAGGTCTCCCCGCAGCCTCCTCTGCTCCCGGCTGAACCCCCCCAGCTCCCTCCCTTCTCCTCCCAGCAGCGGGTTCCACCCTCGGATGCAGAGGCACAGCCAGGGTCTGAAAAGATTCACAGCATGGTGGGTACAGGATGTACACCCCACACCCAACACATCCTCCCTGCGCTGGGGCATGCTCACACATGTGTGCACACACACGCATGCACACACACACGCATGCACACACACACACGGATATCTTTTCTCGGGGATTTGTGAGCTCTGCAGAGCTCAGCACCAGCTCCACCGTCTGCGAGCCCTGGACCCGGGGTGGAGGTCACCGCCATTCCCGTCAGGCAGCTCTTCCAAATGACCTTCTCTCTGTTCCTCGCCCGCTCAGCCCCCAGGTGCTGCCAGGCGAGAGGCTTCTAGTGCCTGTGCCCTGGGCACCTCTCATGGATTTGGTAGGGAGTTCACAGATTTTTGAACCTCGGCATCCGCTTCACTTCGCTCAGTGATGCCCAAAGTACGGAGGCTCCGGAATCCTATAAAGAGCGGGGTAACTGCAGTGCACGGGCACAGCCCACCTCTGCCCTCTGAGCGTCCTCCTCCTGGCCTGGGAGCACCCTCAGACCCACGTGTGAACTCAGCAGCTCAGGTCTCTCCTAGTCTAAATATGTATTCGAAGGAAATTCCATCTCAGATCCCTCCTGGCAGAGCTCTGGGGCTCTGCTCTTGTGCTTTGAGCACGCAGGACCTCTGACTTCCAGCTGCAAACAGCTCGTAGTTGCACAAGAGGAAGCAGCGGAGCTGCTGTGCATGGGAATTATCCCATGCGCTAAAGCTCCGCCGGGCCTGGAAACCATCTGCGTGACCCTCCCGGGGTCAGAGGTGAGACATTCCATTTTCCCTGTGTCACTCGGAACCAAAAGCAAACAACTGGCCGGTGTGCGCAGCCCCGCGAGGCGCCGAGTACGAGTGTCAGGACGCTGCGAGCTATTTCCTTTAAACGTGATGTAGCCACGCCAAAGTGTGTGCAGCGAGTCCCGCAAGCCCACGCCTTGGGGATGCGCCACGGTCCTTCGAGGAAAGGGCGACAGAAAACGAGTGCAACCCAAGGGCTGGAACTTCGCCAGTCTGCAGGACGCGGCGGCTGCAGGGGGAAGCAGCAACGATCGCAGGGTCTGGGGAGGATTTAAAGCGCAGGACGTGGATATCACACCGCGGGACAGAACGGAATATTACTTTAATATGTAATTACTTGAGACGGAGCTGTGCGTCCCCTTGCTGCACCTCTCCTTCCTTCCCACCAACGCAAGTGCACCCCAGGAACATGCCAACAGACCAGGGCATGTCCTGGCTTCCCAGGAAAGGTCCTGGCTCTGCCCCTGCGGAGGGCTCCTTAGGGGAAGACCTGGCTGGTGGCGTAGTTCCACGACGAGGAAGGTCACTGTGGGCTGGTTGTGCTGGACCAGCACCAGTCACCGAGTGGAGCCTTTTACCCTGGGTGCTGCCCAAACTGGTGTGGAAGGAGAGACTTTGCCTTGATGTTTAAGACAAAGACAAGTGGCTGACCTGACCGTGGGTGGAAGCAGTAAGGCCGTGCCAGCCGTGATGGGTGACAAAACTCCTCGCTCAGGATGGTGGGCGCTGGGGTCTTTTTTTAAGCCTCCCAGACCTCCCAACTGGTCCTTTGGAGAAGATGCTGCCAGGATGAGGTGCAAGGCCCGAGATTGGCGCTTTCCTCCCCCAAAGAAAAGCGTCCACACCCTGAATCGGGCCAGGGGAGGTGGGCTGGCTCAGGTCAAGGTGTTTCCTACCAGGGGTGAATGAGGCAGCGCAAGGAGGAGGGGAGGAAACCGCCCTGGAGAGGCGGCTTGTTTACCACAGCTCACGCCGTCCCAGACAGGAAAAATGTCTCTTGACTCCCTCCATCCCCTGGCAAACCGGGCGGTTGTTTGATGTGTTGGGGGAGCGCTGGGGCTGTCTGAAGAGCTCATTGAGAGATGTGTGTTCCCATCACTCCCACCCCACCGACCAGCCGGGGGTGACTCAGATTTCCTGGAGATGCTCTTATCTCGTCCTGCCCAGTGCTCGCTCGGCAGCGAGGGCGAAACAGCAGCTCTTGGAGAGGCTGCCCTCTGCCCTTTCACAGGGTGCCGGAGGTTTCCGGACCCTGCC
>NW_010399789.1:18110-24568 GCF_000710305.1 Buceros rhinoceros silvestris
AGAGCGGTAAAACCCCGGCAGCCACCATCGGCGCTGGGAGGGCTGGGGGCTGCTGCACTGCCCGGTGGGTGCTTGGAGGCTGGGTGCAGCTCTGCGACCCCAGGGCAAGGAAAGGTCCTGTTGAGTTGGGCACAGCCAAATAATCCTACACGGGCCTTGGCAACCCCTGCCGCACGCTGCGGGGCACTTCTGGGCGCGCGTCATGACACGGACCACTCCGGCATCACTTGGAGAAGGAGTTAAACGAAGGCAGAGCTGGGTGGGCAGGGCAGGCACCGCGGCTGTCCTGGCTCTCTTCACCTTCGTGCTCGTGACATTAACCTCTTCTTAGCTCCCGATTCCAGGTTTCCATCCTTCGCTTTTCAATGGCCAAATTAGCAAAATACCCACCTTGGAGCCCACAGCCACCACCCTCAGACAGTGTCACCTCTTGCCATGGCAGGTGGTGGCCGTGGCCACCAGCATTGCTGTCACCTGGAGCCTTTGCTCCCTTTGGGGAGAAAAATAGCTGAAGGAAGAGAGAAACATTGAACTTCTTGTCCCAAACATCTGAAACATGGTGTATTTATTTTTCCCAGAAGTTTAGCTTGTTCTGCTGGATCTTGGTGGGGTTTGAAGAGACGCGGGAGGGGAATTAGATAATTTGGTTGGTTGATGAGAGGCAACTGGATGTGCGAGAACAAATTCAGGTGTCCAGTACTACGTGGCAGCATTTGAAAGCCTTTTGTGTCCGGTTTCATATCTGAAACACACTGGGGATCTCGATGCAGTCAGCCCTCTGCAGCACACAGCTGACGGGCTTTGTGGCCTCTGCAGTACATCCAAAATCCTTCACCTTCCTCTCCCAGCCTCTAAACGACGTGTTTTTTCCTGTTGCTGTAGTCTCGCTTCGGTATCACCCTCCCACCCACGTCTACGTGCTGCTCTGCAAAGCTCGTCCAGAGCAAAATGTACAGATCGATCCCTCAGCTGAGCCAAGCGGCATTTACACGCTTTCATCGGAACATCTGGGCTCGCTGCGTTTTCAGATGGACTCGGCCAGCTGCGCCGTGTGACACTGAACTCCTGGGATTTCGTCCTCTCGAAGTCCCCTGTCTGCAGAGAGAGCTCCTGCACACAGAGGAGAGCCAGCAGGTAGAACAGGCGTGATTATTACACCTTGTAAGAGCTTTCGTTCCATGATTTTAGGGGTTTTTTCCATATGTGCAAAAAAAAAAAAAGGCTTTTAATAATGCCTAAGTTACTGCCAATGAAGATCCCAAGCCCAGCAGGATTCCAGCAGGCCAGGACATAGCTCAGGTTCCTACCAGGCAGGTCTGGGCCGGCTTTGGCTCGTCGAGCTGGACAGGTCTCCAGATGCTCCCCAGACGGCTGGAGCACGGGGAGCTGGGATCTCCAGAGCTCTCCAGAAGCTCTAGGCCAGCAGACCAGCACAAGGACCGTGTCTGGCTTGTCCGTCGGATCCAGCCCACCCTGCTGCTCCTTCGCTCCACGCACGAAGTCAACCTGCCCAAGAAGGGGTGATGGTTTCTTACCAGTTGCAAGGATATCAGGAAATCAGCCGCTGTGTTGCTCCAAATGCCCCCCGTGTGTAGGAGACAAGCACCACCCAGACAAGACAAGGCATGTGAGATATGAGTAAAATGCACAAATTTAGGAAAAAAAACCCCAACACGTGCAGAATATCATCTTGCCCTGGCAGTGTCACCACCCAGGGGCAGCTTTGGTGGCTCTGACACGGTGTGTGCATGTTCCTGTGTGGGGACACCTTCAAATGCGGAGCTCCAGTCCCTCCCTGTGACCAGAGACCACCTTCTGTTGGCCAACCCAGCCCAGGGGGGCCCTTAAGCAGAGGGAGCAGCAGGAAGGTGGGTGATGGCTGGATGGAACGGGATTTTTGAGGGCTGTGGACTGAACCCCTTTGACTTGCAGCTTTCTCTGACCGTGAGACAAGATCTCCAGGTTTTAACCACAGCTTCGGTATCGACCCTTTTTCTAAGGAACTAGGCTGCCTCAGCTCCCTGCCTCAGTTTCCCCAAACAGGGCTACCAGTGTATCTACCTGGCACAAGCATTTTCACAAGGACAATGTCATGCTGTACACATCGCCACCGTGCTTTCCCTCCGACTGCCAAGTCTGGACCATGCCAGCATCCCAGCACACCCATTTTCCTCTCCTGGTGAGATCCCTCGGACATGATGCTGAGCCTGAGAAGTGAACAGGAGCCCAGCCAGGGTGATGAATGACCCGGAGGGGCCTCTACAGGCATTTCCGCGCCGGATCCCTCTTGCTGTGCACAGAATTAGCACCTCTGACTATAAACAATAAATCCTGGAAATTGTTACCTCTGCCTTGTGCATCACAAAGGCATCTGGAGAGGGTGAGAAAGGTGGTACCGGGTCAGCGCTGCGTGGCGGGCTGCATGATGGGCCTGGCTTTGCGGGGACAGGACTTTAGTATGAATAACACGGCAGAATTTGGCGAGGACAGGCCATATCTGTGTCACGCCAGCAGTGACTTTGGCTTCCTGCCCTGCCTGGAGCTGTAACAGGTCAGATTGTCCTGTTGGTCTAATCAGACCAAGGCTGGAGCGGCTCTTCCCAGGGCAGGGAAGCTTCCCAGAGGAAGCGATTATTCATTTCCAGGAACGTTTGAACCAGAGAAAGCTCCTGGAAGCCTCCTTTGTGGTTGATGTCAATGTGTTTCCTCCATACCACAACTCCAGCATCGGAAGGGGCGGGCGAGCCCTTCTGCATCACTGCCTGGTGCCACCGCGGCTGACTGGGCAGCTCCAGGCTGGGCTGACCCCCGGAATAGCACGGGGACAATGTCACTCTCCAGAAGTGGCCAGGGGCAGACGGCTGCAGGGCTGCAGGACACCTCCTCCCCAAGGACGGGCTCTCCTAGGGCAGGGACTGCTCCAGCTAGAGGCATTTTCCAGATAAATACCCTCAGTGGATACCTCCGCCCTGAGCAACTCTGCTCCCCCTAACCCCGGCACAGATTTTCTGAGTCCGCCGTCCCTCTGCCAAGGTGTGTTGCAGTATAACTACACACTAAAAAAACCTCGTTTTGCTTATTCCGAACCTGCACCCTCCTCCCCTCATTAATGCATCCTCGCTCCCTTGGCTGCTCCTAACGGGAGCTGCGTCCTGCAGCCACCCCTCCGCGTCGCCTCTCTGCGATGGGGCACCACTACCCTGGTGCTGGGAGCTCGGGCCTTTTTCAGGTGCAATGACATTGTCCTCAGCTCTGATCGCTTTTCCACTCCTCTCCCCTTCTCCCTGCTTTGGGGGAGCTGGGCGCACCCCCAACCCTCCGTCACTCTGTCCCTGCTCCTCCCAGCGTGGTGCTGGGACACATTGGGGCAGGGACTGCAGAAGGAGTGACCTCAGCGCTGAAACTCCTGGCTCTGCAGCAGGGCTCTGCCTGTTGTGTGTTCGCCAAATGTCTCTTTATTTACGATGCTCTGTGAAAACAGTTACTGTCACTACCAAAGGAGGGCCTGGTTCCCTGCTGCTGGCCGAGGAGAGGGATGGAGGTGCCAGAACATGCCCAGACAGCGTCACTGAGGATGAGGACAGGGATGGGGATGGCTCGTGTAGCCCCAGAGCACTGCCCATCCCTCCAGACGGGCTGCTCTGGGGAGGCAATCGGCCCTGCTCCCCGCTCCCAGCGTTTTCGGGTGGAATCGTTGGTCTTGGTTCAACGTGCTGGTTTCTGCTTTCTGTCTTTTTGGGATCATCCTCTCCACCTCACCTCACCTCACCTCTGACCTCAGAGCCTTCCAGCTCCCACCCTCTGCCTCTGTCATGGGCGTTCCCCTCCTGCTGGAGGACTGCAGTCAGACTGCGATTTTAAAAATCTGCTGCTAAATAAGGGGAAGATGTGCTCTCCCTCCTCCCCAGTCGGACAAGCCTTCACCCTTCATCTGAGGACACAGAGGGGTCACGGCCCTTCCTCCGGCAGCCCAGGGAGACCCTTGAGGGTGGGGAGGCTGGTGGGGTGGAGGCAGGATCGGTGTGATTCAGTGAACAATGTGCCCCGGCACCACCAGCTCCTGCCCCACGGGAGAGCCTGGGGCTGGGCAGGGCTCTGCCTGCACGGGTGGTCCGTCCACCCCTCCCCTCGGCGGCCAGGCAGCCCTCTGAGGCTCTCGTGGCACGGGATGCACCATTACACACTTCCCAAACTTGTCCGCTTCTTGCCAGAGCTATTACTCAACCCAGCCAGCAGTGTCGCGAGCATCCGAATCCCATGTGCAACCGGGTGAGGAATTACACCCGGCTTCTCGCGGGGCATCCTCACCCCCCCGCTGTAGGTGAAAACCCGCTGCTTTCCAGGTGAGCTTTGCCTTTCAGTTCGAAAACATCTATTTTTGTGCTTAAAGTCACTTAGGGCAGGGGCTGACCTGGCGGGACAGACCACCACAGCGTGCAGGGCTGCCTGGGGAAGTGGAACCACTTTCCCACCCATCTCCATCCCCTTCCCCACCCTGTCCTGCCCTCATCCCCATCTCCCACCAGGAGAGGGGACACACAGCAGCTCTGGGCTCAGAGCACACAAATTCGTGGCATTGTGGCAGGGAAGGAGGATTAGGGATGGGCTGAAACCCCCGTAACTCCCTGGGGGTCAGACTCTTGCCCAGCCTCCTCCCACAGACTCTCTCTTTCCTCGTGCAGTTTGTGCTAAGGAGCAAACTGGAAGCTCTGGGAGGGATCTCAGGCTCCCCAAAGCTTTGTGTAGACAGTGCCTATGAGGTCAGCCCGTTCTTGCTCCTGCTATTGCAAAACATTTTCCCTCTGTGGCTCCTCGGTATAATGCACAGACACACAATCTGTCATGAAATCCACCTCCTGCTTCAGCAGGCTGGAGCTCTGGTGCCTGGCTGGGTGTTTTTAAAATATACAGAGGTAAAAGCAAAATATTTAGAAGTCCTAAGCTGATACACAGACAGCACCAATCTGTGTACGCAGGCGATGCTCCGGGGCTGTGCCGGCGCCTGGTGCTGCTCCACAGCAGCACACCAGTGCCTGGTTTGCCAGGGCTGCAAAAAGCACCAGCTGAGCCATTATTTGATGGTTCAGACCAGTAGCCAGCTTTCACAGGACCTAGGACCAGATCAGCTCTCAGTGTGCACAGAATTAGTCTTGTCCTAGTGTCAATACGTAGCAGGAAGTATCAGCTCGGATTCCGTGTGGATGCTCTCCTGGTCATAGTGGTTTTCCTGCACTGGTGTCGGCTGATTCCCTGGTGTACCCAACCCCTTCTCCTCTTCTACTACATTTGCCTGTCAGTAAAATAAGAATAAAATCTCCTTCTCATACTCGCTGCTTCATACCTGTGCTGAGATTATGAAATCCCTGCATGGGAACTGCCTGGCTCCATTTGATCCAATTCCCATGTGGATACAAAAGCCTCAGGCAGCACCCATCACCCGTCCCCGAGCCCTCGGCCATGGCAGAGGACAAGGACGGGTGTCACACACGGGTGTGGAGCCTTGGCCCAGGCTGCCCAGGGCAGTGGTGGAGTCCCCATCCCTGGAGGGGTTTCCCAGCCGTGTGGAGGTGCTGCTGAGGGACAGGGGGCAGTGGGGACCTGGCAGCGCTGGGGGAATGGGGGGGCTCGAGATTAAAGGTCTCTTCCAACCAAAATGTCCAAAAAAGCAGTAAATAGCCAGACTCACTCCATTCCCAGGGGCTGGGCTCAGCGCAGTCCCCACAGCAAGGGATGCTCAGCAGCACACTCACCCCGGGGGCAGCGGTGATGCCCGGCAGCACCCAGCAAATGACGGCACCATCCAACCCGAGCAGACAGCAGCAGCTTCCACCCGCTGCTCATGGGGTGATCTTACCCCAGGAGTCACAGCCTCCCGTCCTGGCACAGACAGGACCCCTGACAAATCGGGGGATCTTAGCAAGGGCAGCAGCCTCTCCCCGCAGCAACCCTTCCCAGCCAAAGGCAGGCTTCGATGCTGCCAGTAGCCAAAAGCTACTGGGAGGACGGGAAGGTATTAAAGCAGTTTTCTTTCTGTAAAAGAAAATCGCTCACACATTTCTCTTTATTTTTTATCATATTAAAGATCATGAGATCGCCTGCCAGCCAAAGCACCCAGGGTTCACAGAGCCAAAATTCACTTTTTATCCTGGTGTCCAACGAGCAGGTTCCAGTGAATGCTGGGTTTAATGGGAATCCCACATTTCTGTGAGCCAAAGGAATGAGCCGGGTCAGCGTGGAGCAGCATCAGCCCCTGGGCACGGGCTCATAACAGGAGAACGTTTGGGGTCTTTTAGGGTTTCTTTTTTTGCCTTGAATCTCAGAGGTAGCCAGAGGACAACGAAACATGGAGAGAGATGAGCCCGTCCGAGGGCCACGTGCAGGACAGCAGGAACGGCTGGAGACAGCCAGGCTGATTTTAGGCCCCTTTCCTAAAGAACTGAGTTCTGTGTAAGGACACT
>NW_010399790.1:0-675 GCF_000710305.1 Buceros rhinoceros silvestris
CACGCACCTTCTTCATCCACAGCCAGCACCGTGGCTCCTCTGCTGAGCAGGGCCTGGACCACGGAGGCCAGCCCGTTCCGAGCTGCGATGTGGAGCGGCCTGGGGGCAGAGGGAGCAGCGGCGTCAGCAACCTGCCCCTAACGCCTTCCACCAGAACGAGGGGCACCGCCAACGGCTTAGAGGGGTGCTGGCTGCTGCTGAGCCTCCTGAGTCGCCCCAAGCAGGAGCTGAGCTCCCTGCAGCCCCCCCGGCCAGGCCCTGGCGCGCCCCAGCTGCCCAAACACTCACATTTGCAGCGCGCTGTTACTTGCATTGATAAGGCCAAGGTCTTGGGTTTCCCCCAGGATCAACAAGGCACACTTTTCATGGCCCTGCAGAGGAGAGCGGGCTGTAACACGCGAGCAGAGGAGTTGAGGGGACCCGGTGATGCCCCAGGACACAGAAATGTTCCCTATACCCGACCTTCTGCAACAGATCACCCTTTGGCAGGGCCTGAAAAGACGAGCTGCCGTCCCCTGCGGTTCCTCTTGGCGGGGACAGCCCGGCCATGAGCCTCCTGCTCCCCCCACGGCCCAGGACACACACGGAGCCCTGAGGGGGTCCCCAGGAAGAACATGGATGGGTCTGTGCTGCGGCCCGAGCGGCTCCACACGGAGCCAGGAGCATCTGCACAGG
>NW_010399791.1:0-8593 GCF_000710305.1 Buceros rhinoceros silvestris
GTCTTCCTGAGTGGCCTGCACCTTCTTCCATAGGCCGTAGACTCCCAGTCAAAGCTCTCTGTTTAGCCAGTCCAGTCTTCAACCCCTCTAGATTGTCTTTTGGCATGCGGGGACAGCCTGCTTCTGCACCATTATGAGTTCCTTCTTGAAGGATGTCCACCCTTCCTGGACTCCTTTGCTCCTCAGGACTGCCTCCTGATGGACCCTGTCAACCAGTCTCCTAAACAGGCCAAAGTCTGTCCTCTAGAAGTCCAAGGTGTCAGTTCTACTGATTCCCCTTGTTACTTCCTCAAGAATTGAAGACTCTACCATCTCACGATCGCTATGTCTAAGATGGCCTCAATCTTCATATCTCCCAGAAGTCCTTCTCTGTTTGCAAACAACAGGTTCTTTGCTAGTTGGCTCACTCACCAGCTGTGGCAGGAAGTTGTCTTCCACACACTCCAGGAACCTTCTAGACTGTTTCCTCTCTGCTGTATTTTATTTTCAGCAGCCATCTGGTAAGTTGAAGTCCTCTACAAGAACAAGTGGTAGTGATTGTGACACTTCTCCCAGCTGCTTATAGAATATTTCATCTACCTCTTCATCCTGGTTGGGTGCTCTATAACAGACTCTCAATATGATATCTTCCTTGTTGGCCTTCCCCCTGATTCTTACCCATAAACACTCAAACATCATTATGCTCAAGACAATCAAAACACTCCCTAACATACAAGGCCACTCCACCACTTCTCCTTCCCAGTCTATCCCTTCTGAGAGGTTGTAGCCATCCAACAGCACTTCAGTTGTGTGAATCACCTCACTATGTTTCTGTGATGGTGACAGATGTTGTGCAATGGCTTCAAACTCCTCCCGTTTGTTGCCTGTACTACGTGTATTGGGGTAGATGCACTTTACTTGGGCTGTTGATCCCATCATTTTTTGTGGGAGAGAAAGCTTGATTCCTACTCACCATTCCCAGGCACTGCTGTGATTCCTAGTCCTTGTGTCTTTACTATCGCACAGCGCTCTGTCCTCTACCTTCACTGGTAGAGCAGACTGAAGAACTTCACTAGCACATCGTCCTACAAACACTGACGTGCTACACTCAGGCTTTTCAAGCCTGGGTTTATCCCTTTTCCCCTTCAAATCTAGTTTAAAGCTCTTTCAAGGAGCCCTGCCAACTCATGGGCAAAGATCCTTTTCCCCCTTTGTGAGAGATGCTCCCTATCTGTCACCAGCAGGCCTGGTGTCATCTAAACTGACCCACGACCAAAGTCCTGCCAGTGGCACTGGGCTTGGAGCCAAGTACAGATCCGGTGGGTCTTTCTGTTTCTTCCCACATAAATCCTGCAACTAGAGGGATAGAGGAAAACGCCACCTGTGCTCCTGATCGTTTGACCAGTTGTTACAAGGCCCTGAAGTCTCTCTTGGTTGTCCTCCTACTTCTTGTTGCGAATTCATCACTGCCTACCTGTAAAGTGAATAACAGATAACAGTCCAAGGGCTGTACCCTGAGGGTAGGAAGTTTTCTCACCACATCCTTAACTCAGGTTGCAGGGAGGCAGCAGACTTCCCTAACAAGTGGGTCGGGTCTTCATATTGGGCCTTCTTTTCCCTTCAGAAGGAAGTCAACTATAACAGTGACCCATCTCTTTTTCTTTGTGGAAGTGGTTTTGACACAGGACTTAGGCCAGCTTAATCTTGGTGACATTTCTAAGCTAGATGAATTGTCGTTCTTTTTATTGATTGGGTTCACTTGTAGGGCCTTGTATCTGTTATGTAAGGACACCTGGGAAAGTGGGGTTGTTGCTGGAGCAACAGGCATGATGCTCCAGGCAACTTAGCGGTCCTTGGTAATGAAGAAGATAGTGTGGTTTTTCTTCCTCAGAAAAAAAGAGAGACAAAGGATTATCCATAACCTGTTTCTGTAGAAAAGAATGAGTTACTGCATACATCCAGCAACAGTTTGGATCTAGTCCTTACATTGTTGAAATACTACTTCTAGAAACAAAATTTCTTGGAAACACTGTCTGGAAGAACTGCTGAGCTGAGGCAAGATCTGATATACTCAGTTCCTGGGCAAGGTCTTGCCGATTGGAGGGATGGCAGTGTGAATTCCAGCTCACTGATAAGTGCTATGATGGAGGTGCATGGGTGGCAAGTGTGTGAGGATGGGAGTTCCTGACTGTCAGTGCTATCAATGGAAGAAGCACTGGTATCTCATTAGTATCCAGATGATTGTTTTATAGGTAGTTCATATCCAGGCTTCAGTTTTGTTTTGGTTTGTTTTTTTAAGTTTCTAAGCTATGGGGGAAAAATAAAGCTTCAAGTATTTAACCATTATCAGGATATGCAGCTACTATTCGGTGGAGTCCCTGTGCTCATGCAGACCTCAAGGTACTCATGTAGACTCTTGTAGTTCAGTTGAAATGTTAAAATTTCAGTTAAAATGAGAAGAAAAGAATCTGATTCTTATTTTGAAAAAACACCGCAAAACAACAATTCTCCAGGTCTTAATTTGTGATGACAAAACTTTTTCTTGTTAGTACCAAGATGGCATATAAGTAAAAAAACCCCTCACTATAAACAAATACTCCATATGACCCCATATTATCACAAACACCTCTTGTAATTTATTGGTTTTATTTAAAGGATTTTCTATTTTGACAATTTTAAATACTTAAACATTATATTACTCTTGGAAATATTCTAATTTGTATGTAAAAATCACATCCATGAGCCTATATACACAGATACTCTATTAGGTAGTGACTCTAGTGTAATAATTTTTTTATTCCTGTCATTCTGATGGGTGACATTTAATATTACGGTGAAGGGCAACAATGAATTATGATGCACTCTAAACTAAATAACTTGTTTGCTCTGATGCTTAGTGTTAAACTAATCTGCTGTCAAGAAGGCTGCTATAATATTGAATAGAAATGCCAAATTTGTTGTGCAACCTTCGAATGAGCTCACCCTGTCTTTTTTTTTTTTAAGAAGTCTATACATTTTTGCATTGCAAAATAGAATTTCACACTTCATTACGGGCCTTTAGGAGGTCCTCTGCAGTACTTGACTTCTTTCCTTAAACTTGTGACAAACTCTTGAGGAAGTCAAATAAGTTCGTAACTTCTAAAAACAGGGAGCATTTGAATTTCTCATATATCATTCTTACTTAGACTGTGATTTATTTTTTTAAATTGAAGTAATGATTAACTTATTACTTTATGTTACCAATATAGAGAAGCAGGTTAGTAAGGTCTTCAAATCAATAATGCGTATAAGACCCTTGTTATTGCCAACACGCCAGCCATTCAGCTCTAAAACTTTAACAGCAATAAACAGTGTAAGCAGCTTTACAACGGCCAACACAGTGTTACACACTGTTGTGTTAAACTACGCCAAACACTTGCTCACCGCTTTTCCTAATAATGCACATTTGGAGATATAGACAAATATAGGATATGCCATCATAATGTTTAATGTAAAGACTTAAATTAATCTTACAGATAAAATGGCTGGTGTGTGTTTTTATTTTAAAAAAATAATTAAATGGCAAATTAATGCCATGCCTGTGCAGCTCCTATCTTCTATACAGGCTGCTGAGATTCCTCGAGGTAGAAGACTGGCTGAGGGTAATCTTTGAAGAGGTGTCAGCTTGACAAGTATTTTGGGAAATTATTTTCTGAGAACTCAGCCCACCCTTGCCTAAATTGACAGTAATAGTAAAGGGGTTTTTAGGTTACAGACCATCAGAAATATGCACATTAACATTCTCCAGACAGAATGAGGTGAATCACATTGATCAGTAAAGGGTACATATTTTTGTTATTTCTCATGTAAAATATATGAAGTTTTTCCCAAAGCGGGGAAGTCCTTTTTTTTCTTTTTTAATAACTTTGTAGAGCATGGGATAGATATCCACACGTGTTATTTCAAACTGTTGAATTAAGCTATTGCTAACATTTTGGTACTGCACACTGTGCGTAATCTTTGAATATTCTCCTATCAGCAGACACAGCTTTGCTGTTTTTCTTCGATAATAACCTCTGAGTTCTAAATCAGGACTTCACATGCTAGAATTTATTAGAACCTTCTTGAAGGTGTGTTTTTGGGGGGGTTGTATAAGACAATCCATGCTACAATTACTCTTCAGCAGATTTGACAGTCTAACTGTAGGAGGAGATACTGTAGGATGGAGGCAAGTTAACTTACAGCTTCACTTATATATTAAACTTAGGAAAATTTTATAGTTTTTCTTATCATTTTAGGGTTACCTAATGAGTCATTCTTAATTCAAGAAAAATTTAAATAAAATGGAGATAATAGATACTTCTCTGAACAGATATAAACAATGTGTTTTGCAATCTTTTTTTTATATTGAAGCAATTTAGAAATTGGGAAATAATTTTTATTTTTTAAAAATTAGAGTAATGTACCATACTTGCAGGTTGTCAAAGTGTTTACTAGTTATTCATAGGCACGGCATTTTTTAAAGATAAAATTTTTTATAATATACAGTAATTTTTTTGTCACATGACCGAAGGATAACTACTGTAGTTCAAATGTTTGCAGTTTTCTTACAATCAAAAATCCAACTATTTCTTTGTTTGGGATAATGCAAATTTTACTACCTATTAAGAAAAACCCTTTTAAACACTAAAACTATTCAGATTAGAGTACAGAACTATACAGGGAGAACTGATGACTTTATAGGGAAGAGAGAATTATGCAGAGAAAATAAATCATAGTTTCCTATTTACCCTTTCTCAGAATGCAGAAAAGGGAAGAACATTAAAGCAAATTGAAAGTAACAAAATTAAAACAGAAAAGAGAATTAAATTCATTTTTTTGGTAAATTGATAATTAACCTCTGAAACTTGTCTCAGACTGAAATAAAAAGTGAGTGCTTTGTAATAAAGCTATAATGATTAGAAACGCGAGTGCATCTGAGGTAATGCTTAGTGGGTAAAACGGTGGGTAGGAGTTATAAAGAAACTTTCCTTTTAGTGTGTGGGCAATTTTCAGTTTTGTTGTAGTTTTCAACTGCCTTTTTTTTTTTTTGCAGATTCATATGAAATGCTAGTACTAGTCAGAAACAGAATATGTTTTTGTAGAAATTTTCGTTATCTGTTTACTTTATTCCAGAGAGCAGTAGAGTTGAGAAAAAAAAAAATTAATCAGTATGGAAAATAGCAGGCATCACAAGTTTCTCATGTTATTATTTACTATGCTCCATTAAAAGTTCCTACTGATTATGACAATTTTAGTGAAATAATAAACCTGCCTCATAGACAGTGCTGTGTAATGTCACTTTATTTCATGTTCTGTGTATTTCATTAACCTGTTTACAATGTCTGTCTTGTAAATTCTTTGTGCATCAGATAAATCCACAGGTTAATTAATAGATTTGGGAAATATTGCTGCATACTGTAGGTCTATTACAGTGTCTGCCAAAGATCATGGAAAATATTTTCATCACCTCCTGTAAACATTAGCTAAGGTCCATTTGAACATATAAAACAGCAAAGATAACATGGAATGCAGCTAAGTAGAAGAAAATGATAATTCAATGAGGTGAACACCTATAGGATAAAACGTTCTCCTGAGTTTACTGAGTTAGTATTTGAAGCAACGGTGAAAAATACGGCCTCGAATTTGGGCCTTTATCAATGTTACTGGCATCATGACCATTATGAATTAAAAGCTGCAACTGTCATCTAAGTTGGTTCAGAATATGCACCTGAATATTTATTTTATTGTAGTAAGTGACAATTAGGTAAGTTTTTCCCTACTTCCCTGTTAATAATTCCTGGTTTGCGAATTGATGTCTAGCAGTTCAATTAGGTTAAATGGCATGCGTTGAGACTGAAAACTGTTGTTGATTAAAATAATTTATAAATCATGACAGACAGAGTGGTAAACAGGTAGGCTTTCACTCTTGTGAAAAAGAGATTTCAAGAAACATAAACATTTTTGTTAATACATTTGTCTGTTGAAGACACTAATGTTTAAAAAAAAGAAAAAGAAAATTAAAGCCAAAATTTGATTCTTAATAAAGTACAGGAAACTTCCAATTTGTGTAAAGGTGTTTTTATTTTCCAGACATGTTGAATAACTGCTGATGTTTGAGCAGTTTTATCTATATTAATAAATGTTACCTTCTTCCTTTTAAAGTCTCAAGATCAGAAAAATTTTGTGCATAAGTATCTTTAAAAGTGTCTCTACCTGTTTACTGTGCTGTCATTACTAAACCCACACAAACAAATATTCTACTTTTATTTATTGTATGTAATTTTGACATTCAGTTTTAAAAAGGCATAAAAATGCACGTAAAATAATTGGTGCGCATAACTAATCATAAAAGGTAATGTGATAGTATAATTTTTATATGATAATTAGTAATTTTGTATAAATTAAGCATATATTTATCTATATATTATCTTTGACTATGTAGATTCGGTAAAAGTTAGTGCCTATAAATTTAAAATATTTACTAGGTGCAATCCAGATATGAATTTGCTATGTCTCATGCAGCCTTACATTATAGAAATGGTGACATAAAAGCAAATATGTTTAGCTAAATTGTTAGTGACATCTTTTCCTTTGATTGAGAACACTTCATGAAGTCAAACTGTGGCTCAGTTGTTTCATGTTTACAATAGTTCTGCTTGCATTTTCACCCAATTAATCCAAGAAAATCTACTGGAACATTTAGTTCTTTGTATTTTTTTTTTTCAGTTGATTAAAATCAAACATCTTTTTTCAGGTCAAAAAAATCAGTACAATAGTTTAACCACTGGTTTTTGGTTTTGTGCTAAAGAACAGCAAGAAGAGAGAGTTTGTTGTCGGGTGAAAATACTTTTGCTGAATTGCCTAATGCATTATGACCGCTTCATTTACAGAAAACATTACTGTTCTTTTGCATGAAATTTTTTCTGCTTTGTTCTCAAATTTAAAGCCACTCTGCCATTAAAGATATATGTGTAAGGACTTGCTTTATAGCAGGGCAAAATTATTAATTCATAACATAAAACAATTTAAACTTGGATGGATGTATTTTAGTGTTATATCCAAGTGAGCTACAGTAACGTTTGGGTCCATTCTGTCAGTCCTTAATCAAAGAAACAAGGATAAAGTAGTGGTAGTTTCTCCTTAGTGAATGAATATATTCTCTGTTTATTGCTTAATGAAAGTTTGAGGGGATTTTTAAGGATAAACCATAATTAATTGCATGTGTATTTCTACGGGGAGAATATGACTTGGAGATTAATTTATTGCAGTTGAACTTGGCTGAAAGCGCAGTATGTTGGAAGTTCATTACATAGTAAGTTTGTTCAGGAAGATCTGCTCTTTAGTAATGTATCCAAACCGAACCAGCAGTATTTTACTTTTGGTCTTTTTCTTCAAGATTCTAAAGCAGGGATGTTTTGCATTTGAAAATGAATAAGAAAGAAATACAATCAGTCTCCTTAGCCTTTATTTCCTCCTTACTCTCTGTTTTCATTTTAGTGGCTAATCTATGCTCTAAAACTAAAAATCAGGTTAAATCTTTTGAGAAATGTTTATGACAACATAGTGATCCTTTTTGTAATTCTGAATGGTTCTTCCTTCTTTATAGTGAAAAGGTAAGGTTTTGTTTGAAGTTTTAAAGTGTAGAGGCAAATTTAGAAAAAAGTTAAACAAGTGTTAGAAAGCATATATTTCTCTAGCTGCCAGCTTCCTCTTGCTTGATTGTAAAATATGAAAAACTACTTGTTTCATCTAGGTAGGCAATAATTGCTCAGGCAAAGCCAGATAGAATAGGCAGTGTTTCTTGAGCTGCATCGTTTTGCTAAGTTTAACAGATAGAAATAAGGGAAATGAGAAATATTCCATTGCGTAAGACTGTGAGGAATTTTGTATCTGAATGAGTGTTAAGCAGAATTCTTTAGAGTATGAACTAGAAGTGATTTTGTTTCTTTCAGTTTACTCAAGATATCTAGTGATCATGCATTGCTGATATTGATCGTTGCTTAACTTAGTAATAGAATTATGTCCCTTTTCACTTTCTGCTTCTCAAAACTGGAAAGAATCATTGCCATTCGTAGTAGCTTTAGATTAGATCACCCTATTAGAATAAACACAGCTGGGTCAGAACAAAGCCACCAAATATGTTCTCAGCTTAACTACGATTTGCTACATGAACTGCACTGCAATTTAGTTATTTTTTTTCATTGAGAACACTACTACTAGTCAATGAGAACACAACTACTAGTAGAATGAAAGCAAAAAGAGTTTGGCGTGATAAAAACATCATTGCTAATGATTTGTACTTCTGTAGCTGAATTCAGTTGAAGAAAACAATGCCAACGATTCCCAGAGTATAAAACTAGAAGGTTCAGAATGTATATATGTGCAATCCTTGCCTCTTTCAATGTTGTAGTGATTGTAACTGAAATTCTTACTCAGGTGAAATTGAGACACCTATAGAGAACCTGGAGCAATAATTACTATCCTCCAGTGTATTCCTGCTAGTGTTTCCTTTCTCCTATGACTGAGTTGCCAGTAGTTTTGCAGTCTGTTGGTGGCTGCAGTAACAATCCATGAAAAAAGTACATCCAGCAGG
>NW_010399791.1:8700-28700 GCF_000710305.1 Buceros rhinoceros silvestris
CAGGAATATTCTTGCTGGAGCCTAAGCTGTATCAATAGCAAAAATCTGCTCTAAGGAAACCATAGGTACCCAGACAATACAGGCAATCTGCTCTGAAAACAAACAAACCAAAAACTGCCCATCCCCCTCCAAAACATCCTTTACCCGTTGCAAGAAGGAGACATTCCTATGCTCCTTTTTTTTATTTTTTTTTTTAATGGGACACTGCCATGATGCAGGTAGTATTCTACTGCCTTTGCTTCCTGAGTGGTTTTTATATTAGGTTTTCTTGTCTACTTTTTTAGTAGTTTTTTCTTTTTTAACTTTGTGTGTAACCATATTATGAATGGGTCAGTTTAACAGTAATAATTGGTACACTTGCTTATATGCTAAAGAAACCTATATATAATATCAAAACATTTATCTACTCATGTGGAATATACAACTAGTAAATGCACGTTGTTTCCTCAGGAGGATGGACGAACTTAACAAAACCATCGTTCCAAAGGGCTTAAAATTGAACTGTAATTTTGTTAGAAACATTCACTGAAGGACAGCCCGCAGTTTTACACTTGCACAGCTCTTGTTTGCTCTTCCTCAGCAAGTGGACAGGTGGTGATTTTGAATGCCTCATCTTTGTATAATCCTGTTATAATTGCATCCATTTGAATCTACCATATAATGCATCCATGCATTTTAATCTTTTGTTTATAGCTACCTAACACTTCTTATGCTTTCCTGCTAAACACTAAATGGAGCGCTCAGGTCTCAGACTATTCGGAATAAAACAAGCAGTTAAATAAAAGCTTTGAAAAAGATAGCCTCTCAAAAATATTTTATACATTGTTCAAGTGTCATTTTTATGCATAATTCTGAGAGGATGCTTCAAAATGGTTAATTTCTCAAGAGAGGCATTTATGAATATGCATTCGTTAAAGTGACAGAGTAGGAGTCTGAGCGCATTTCTGCATTTTGCCATTGTTTCGTGGCTTACACTGCCATTAATCAAAACTATGTCAAATCTGTAAAATGTAGCTCCCCAAAACCTTTACAAAGCACTTCATCAGGATTCAGTATCTCTTAACTGATGGCAGTATCAGGCAGAACCGGTTAGATATAGAACAAGTGATGTTTTTGTCTTCTAATGTACTTCCAGGGAAAACATACGTATGAAAAGATACACTTAAACTAATTTGCCAGAGGACATGAAAAGATCGTTAGAGAATCACAGAAAAAATCAAATTGTTCAAAAGCTTGTGCTGTGCAGCAGGACTCAAACAGTGCTTAGTCTGACTGGCAGTGAAAGCTATGATATGCTCTGACTCCTAGCAGATGTGAAACTATAATCTACACAAATCTCAGAAATTTAAGAGCCATATTTCCAGATGCACTGCACTGCTTTTCTCCATTCTTTCCCCAGAAATGTGTATTAATCAATTGTGTATTAATGTGTATTAATCAAATGTGTATTAATCAATTATAGCTTGGTAATAGCAACAATAATTAGAGTTACTACTTTTAATAGGGAAGAAAAATTTCTTCAGAATAAGAATATTATTTCTTTCATAAACAAATCCAGTCTTTGTGTTTTGCAGTAGGTTTTTCCCAACAGATTCCTTCCACTTATTGAGGAGGGCTCTGTGGTCTTGTGCCACTTTAGAAATCTCCAAGCTAGTAGCAGCAGACCTTTTCTTACACACAGCCTAGACTACACAAATGGCCAAAACACATAAATGAAGCATGCTGTTCTGTGTAGTTCCCATTCTTTTGAAGCTCTTAGCAGCAAGGATTGTTGAAATTCTGTTTAGAAAGTAGCATACCCTTTTCACTGATTGTTAGTTTCTTTATTTCAAAACATTTAAAGATTAGAAAAAGGGAAACAGTTCAAAAAAACAACAACAACAAGAAAAAAGGAATAGATGTCCAATGAGTAAGAGACAGATCTTCCCCAAGACTTTTTAGGATATTTCCAGGCAGTATCTCATGCTGAAGAAAGGGAGGGAAGTTCTGATGTAGCTAGTAGAATCCCAGAAGGCAGATCAACCTGTTAATAACTCATTTTCCTTTTTCCAGCAGTTATACCTAGCAAACCAGTGAGCCACCTAACAATAGTAAATGGCCTTCTTGCCACTTCTTAGTTGCAGGCAAGGGGTAAAGAGCAAAGAAGCAGACAATGAGAACTTGGACTTTTGGTTGCCTGAATTAGTAGTGTGATTTGAAATAGGAATAAAAGGGATGATTTGCCAACAGGAAGAATGGTATTTTTGAAGATGCTTTGCATTTGCATTCAAATACGTAAAATATTTCTAAATATAAACAAACCCTGTTTGTTGTCAGATATGGGCCAAAACTGAATACTTTGAATTCCAGAAAAGTAGTCTTTCATTCTACCATAGCCCCCCTTCCAAAGGAAAAAACCTGGTATTTCTTGATAGCTGAATATTTCTAGGTTCAATTTTCATAGTATACATAGAACTGAAGTATGGAGTTCAATTTTAGGACTGTGTTTGAGAGTGTTTGGGTACAGAATATAGAAGTCTTTTTAACTTACCTTTGCTTGAAGCATTTTTCTTTTCTCAGTCTCTTTAAAAACTAATTCAGTTTTTCGTTCTGTCTGCTTGAAGTTAACTATTCTTTTTAATTTTAATTATAACTTATTTTTGTTCATACTAATAGTTTTTCCTACTCAACTTTGAATATGGCTGTGTTCATATTATGTAGTAGAAAATGAATTATCAGCTGAAACACAGGGGCTGTAAAATGGGGGCTGTGTACTGAGGCAGTATACACTTTTTTTGCCAGAATGGAATGAGAATCGTGCATTGAACGTTTAAGAGTAATTAATCTGAAATAATTTAGGGAACACATGGATTTAAATATCCTGATATTTTTACAAATTGTACTATCAGACAGCTTTTTTCAATATCAGTGGTGAAACTGCCTTTTGCGTGGCCCTGAAGTGTTGTGGGTTTTCCCATAGCTGTAGTGGAGGTAAAGCTGGATACATTTTGCACATCAACTGATTTAAAAATCCAAGGGGGTCAGAGCATGTTCCAGAGTAATTTACAACTTCCTCGGTACCATTCCGATTTACATAGTCAAAGAGGATCCTCTGAGAGCATTTGCCATCTTTAGGATGACCGCTATTACTGTTCTCATGGTAAGCATTATAGAAAGTAATTTATCCCAGGCTCTGCGCAAGAAACTGCAGCTATCTGCCATTGACCTCAAAGTGTTTGGTAAGCTACCCTCAAAATTGGTCCTCGTGTTTCTTCACAAAGAAGTGCCTTATATACCTAAAGAATCATTTTACCCTTTCAAATGTATCTGTAAGGGTTTAAATGGATGTGAAGATCTGTCTCCCCACGCCTACCACCCTGTTTCTAAGTTATCAGTAAAAGGGAAATCTCCGTCTCTCTTCTTCACTCTTATTTCCCCATTGAAGTATGATATTCTCAGTAAACCTCTTAGGTAAACAATTTGTCTTATAAGCTGTGAGTTTATGCTTGTTTTTACAGTATATCAGGGCTGAATGTTCTTAGTATTTATTTTCATAACAGTAGTTATGATGCATACACTTCGAAGGTTTCTTAAGTGTCATCTCTTAAAATCATTTGTTCAAACTGCCAGGAGACAATTAGTGATGAATGAAGCTGAAAATAATGGGACATTCAGCTTAGCAGTTCCAATGCTCACTTAAGCCATATGGTCTTTCTACACTTAGAAATACATTTAGAATTACTTCCCATCATGTAGTGTTTTGTCACTTTTTGATAAAAAAAAAAAGATGGAGAATTCTGTGAAAATGTCAGAGAACTTTAAAAGAACTGTCACCTGATATATGAACGTACGCAATAATATAATATAAGAATGGCTGAATTTTTTCTTGAAAGAATTACTGAATATTCATATTACAGCTAAATCCTCTACCCAAAATAAATCTCTCCTCACTGCTACAATAAAATAATACTACTCACTGGAGTCATGACATTTGTGTCTCAGCTGGGCCTATTTTTTAAATACTCAGTTTTTTAAAAGCATTAGAAACACAAAATAATACTTTTTGTTTTTTCAAAAGAGCTCACTATGTTATTAAGTTCGTATAGAAAAAAAATACATGATTTTCAATTAAGTCTTAGTGGGGTGTGTTGATATAAGTTTAATTAGTATGGAAACAGCCCATAACTATTATAACTTTTATAATATAACAGGATGGAAAGAATGCTCAAGCGGTGTTGGAGAGATTGCTAATGTAATAGTCATGTAATCATAAAATGATTTCTTACATCACAAGAATACTCCAGTTGGTTTTGTGTTTCTCGGGGTAGTTTAGCATACATCATAAAAAACCAAACCCAATTCAACAGAAACAAACCAAAATACCTCTTTTAAAAGCAAAGCTATATCTATAATATCTTATATCTATATATCTTATATTATCTTATCTTATATCTATTATTATCTGCAACTCAAGTCACTTCATAGGATCCAAGAACATGCTTCCTCGGACACAAGATTATCTATAATATAGATAATATCTATCTAAAATAACCAATGCTGTTTTTAAGAAATGAAATAGAATAGGTATCGCTTGTAGCCTTCTTTTTTCCTCTCAGTAGAGTGGTGAATAATAAGATGCTTCCTCCCAGCTGTATATGACAGGCAAAATCTCTTTGCATGTAGTAATTAGTTCACAGCACTCTATAGCCAGTAGCCCAACAGGAATTATTTGGAGCAAGTACAAAATAAACAAAAAGATAGTTCCCATTGTAAAGCAGCTGACTTGCCTTTATGGTCAGCAACCAGTTCCTTTATATGAGAAATATTTCCCTTATTTTAGAGATTAATATGGATGGGAAACTAAATAAACACAAGGTACAAGGAAGCTATCTTGTTTTAGGTTGTGATTGTTGCTTGAGACAAGTGATAAAGGTGGTGAATTTAGACTATTCTAAATACAAAATTAATATGTTTCAAGGTTTTTTGCAATATAATGGATTGAACAAAACAATTTTATGCTTGGAGTAAAAGGAAATATGGGAAAGAGAGAAGGGTATCCCTCTTTCAGAGTTTTTCTTGAATTCTCTGAGGTATTTAGAGAACACTTATGTATTTCTTGATAAGACATTGACTGAACCAAGATTCAAACAGCTCACAGCAAGAAGGGTAACTCTCCCAAACTATTAAAGGCAAACCGTAAAAATACCACAGTTTGAAAATGTATCCTGGTGAAAAGCTAAAAGAACTGTTGGTATCAATGGCAAAATTCACACCATACGTTCCGGTCTGTAGTAAGAATAAGGGCATGCATTTGCTTTTCTTTTTGTTTTTTTCCTGAAGTTATCCTCTAAAACCAATATTAATCTAAGAATGAATATTCTTTGGTTATCCTTATTACATGATAGGTTATCCTAGCATATAATATATGTTAGTTTAAATTCAGTGAATGTCATTTAAGCTGATGAATTTGACCTTACAATCAATGAGACAGACAAAAGGATAACACGCAGATGACTGTAGTGACCTGCCTGGCGTTAAGAGATGATCACTTAATCATGTTTGATTGGGGATCTATATTCTTAATAGTCTCATGCACAGCACCTTGGTTTGAACAGTCAGGGTTTTTTCTCTTCAAAATAGCTTTCACATCTGCGAGCAAAGTCATTGTATAGTTGGATAAACAAAAAACAACTCAGCTGGTATTGGGGCATACTGGATGAGTATGCATCTCATAACAGAAGTTGCTGCTGAAGAAACCATGGAAATGTAGCCTATCAGAACCCTTAGTGATTGCTAGACCGCTTGCAACGCACACTTTCAACACAGAGCATCTCACCTGAGTAAAAGCGCTCTTGGGCTATGAAAGGTGACTTTACTATCTGTGTGCCACAGTGTAGATTTAGATGCTGTACTTTGCTTGCCTTCTACAAAATCATTATCTTGCTTCAAAATTCTTAGAACAAAAGCAGTTGTTAGAGAAAAGTAATATCAGGTGATAGAGAAACAAAACTCTGCCATCTTGCCCATACAGGTCTGTTTTATACTATATTTTGGGAAGTCTTTGCCTGACCGTTTCTTTAATATTCTTTATCGTTAATATTCTAAATTCCAGAAAGCTCACTGTTGAAAATAAACAGATTTAGAACAAAACCAACAACAACAACAACAACAACAACAACAACAACAACAAAAAAAAAGGGGGAGTGTTGGGGAGGGGAAGAAATAGTTGTAATTTCTATTTTGGGACAGTGCATTCAGTTGACATTCAAGGCTGATGCTGGAAATCCTTTGAAATGGACTATAGAGGAAGAAAGTGCTTCTTTAAATTACCAGCTTATATATTTAGCTTATTGGACAGTCTGTGAATGGGCCTGATGCTTACTGCTGTGAACTTTGCTATCACTGATCTTACAGACTAGGACTGCTTCCATCATATGTTATTCATCTGCCATGTGGCATGTTTCGCTCAAAAGCAGAACAGTGGTCCTAAGAGATTAGTTTCTACTTAGCTAAAAAATAGCAGTAATTGTCTGATTTAATGAACAATAAGCTATTTTTTCCCCTAATTAAAAAAAAATCTTCTGTATAAACTTACAAAAATATTTTTCTTGATATATTTATATTTTTGTAATAATATTTTTCATAATGTTAAATAATACTTATTCATGTATATTTTTATATGGTGAACAATATATATTCCTATACAATAATTAATAATTTTATATTCCTGATTTCTGAGATGCTTGCCTTAAGATGCACAACCATCCTGAATTAAAAAACACAAAAATATTTCCTGGTACTTAGAAAATATCTCATATCAAGCTCCTGGAAAATGAAGGCTATCAATCTTGTAATACTTTAGGGGTCAAACATATCAGAGAAGCCAGGTTCCTCCAGTTTCCTTGGCCATATCTGTTCATTACATAGCCCACAGTTGAAGCTCATGCTTGAAGACAAACTTGCGTATAATCTGTATTTCCCACATCCTTGTACCCAAAGGCAACGCGCGTATTAACTCCTTCAGGCAAGTTACATAACGATCTTAAGCCCCACCTGAGCAGTGCTAACAAAGGCTGCTCACCTCAGTCTTGTCCTCTCCTTTAAAAACATGTCTCCTAGAGAATACTGTAGAACCATAGAATAGTCTGGGTTGGAAGAGACCTCTGATTGTCATCTGCTCCAATACCTAACACTGAAAGCAGAGGAAATTTTGAAGGTTTCCCAGAGCCCTGTACAAGTCATGTTTTGAACATTTCCAAAGATGGAAATTGCACAACTTCCCTGTAATATTTTTCCAGCTCTTAAGCACTGTAAATATGAAAAACTCTTATGTCCAGACAATTTCTTCTTCTGCCTTTTGTCCCTTTTCTGTACAATTCCAGGAAGAATCTTAGTTCATCTACCCTCAGGTAGCTGAAAACAGCAACCAGATATTCCCTATTTTTATTTCTGCAGGCGGAAACCCTGATCTCTTGTTGTTGTCTTCTACATCCTGTACTCTAGTGCTCTGATGATCTCGATGACCTCTGCTGGACTCCAGGATGCCCATGTCTTTTTTTACTAGGTGGCCCATAACTGGATGCAGTACCCCAGATGTTGCCTCATGATTGCCCAATAGGCAGGAACAAACACTTGTCTTGACCTAGCCCATAGTTTTGCTAGTACAGACCAGTATCTGGTTAATATTTATTCTTTTAGGATATTCACATTTACTTTGTCCACCAGGACATCCAGGTCCTTTCGTGCAAAGCCTCCTTACAGCCAGTCGTACCCACCTGCACTGTGTGTGGTATCTGCTTCCAACTTGCAGGACTTTTCATCTGCCTTTGTTAAATCTCATGAGGTTTTGGTCAGATCATTCTTCCATCTTGCCAAATTCTCTCTGAATGGCAGCCCGACTTTCCAGTGCATCAGTTTCTCTTCTCCTCTTTTGGCTTTACCCAGAAAGCTGCCGAGGTACATTTCATCCCACTATCCAGGTTGCTGGTGAAGCTATTAAACAGCTTTGGCTCTTGTATCAACCCAATGGGAAATACTGTTCACTATTGGCTGTCAGCTAAATTTTAATTGTTTCCACTCTCCTTCAAGCCCGGAAGTCCAGCCAATTTTTTCTCCACCTTGCAGTCCACTGACATCCAGGCATTAGCTTCCCAATTAGGCAATAGAGATGCTATAGGACACTGATAAATGGTTGCTAAAATCAGGATAACATCCAGTGTTCTCCTCTCATCCACAGAACTTATCACTGAAAGGAAGTTGGTTAGGTATGATTTGTCCTTGGTAAATCTCCTCTGGTTGTTCTAAAACACCTTATTCTTTTCCTATCTGGTAGTGGTTTCCAGGAATATTTTTCCCATAATCTTTCTAGAGACTGAGGTGGGGTTTTCTAGTATGTAGTTCCCTGGATTTTCCTCTCCGCGCTTTTTTGAAGAGAGCTGTGACATTTTTCTTTTCTAGACATCAAAGTTTTCCTTTGATGGATGTGAACTGGTCTGTTTCTACAACTTTCTCCTTCCATTTCCTAAAATTAAATTTAGAATGGGACAGTGGAAAATACTCTCTTTTTTTGAAGAACTCCTGTAAGTTATGTGCCTATGTTTTGACTATGTTGTAATAGTCTGTAGAGGAAACAATGGAGAAGAGTTCTGCTTGATGAATTTTTCAAAACTAATCAGTATCAAATAGGCTTGCCCTCATGGACCTGCCTGTTATAAACCTCCTGGTTTATGTCAGATGAAGATAATTCCAGGCATTTCTAATACTAAAAAGAGTAATATTCTCCAACTAGAGAGAGATGGTGTTCTGACATTCAATAATGTTGACACATCTATTAGTAGTTTCAGCACAGTATTGCTTACGTTTTCGTCTTTACAGAAAACTTCTAGAGCTGTTCAAGGATACATTTTCATCAGCCAAACTATGATGGCTGTCAACAATGCTTTTATTTCGCTGATAAGTACTAGACAGGAGTGACTGTTTATACAATGCATTATTATATACGTAGGAGTTGATTCATTGCACATCCGTGCCTACCTCAGCGCTCTGATGGGGATAACTGTAGAATCCTGTAAGTGGGTGTGCTTCCATAAGTGAACCCAGTTCGTTAACACATTTTAAAACTTTAAGGCACAAAGTGAGCTTTTTATAGAGAAACAATAGCAGCAATATACAGAGAACCTGATGATACCTTTTCTGAACTTCTGTAAGTATTCGTTAAGTTATTATATCTCCGTCAGGCAGGTCTAATGCTTCCTCAATTTGAGTGTCAGGACTTCAGTGGGACAGGAAGCTCTGTTGTGGCCTTTAGGCTGGTAGCATACCCCTTCTTCACATTCCCTAGTAGGTTTGCCTGTTAACTAAACTAACTATATTACGTATAAACTTTTATATATAAAATGTATATGTTGATTTTTTCCTTTTTCTTTTCTTTTTTTTTTTCAGCATGAATTACAAATAATCAGAAGACAGTCCTAGAACAAACAGCTAATTCCTTCTATTCTTTCAGTCTTCTTTTCCCTTGCCAGGTTCAGCTGGAAAAATAATTGAATACTGGTAGTCTTAACTATTTCTGGTTGTAGTATTGTTTTCTTTACTATGACAGAAGAGATACATCATTTTAAGTAAATATGAATTAAATCAGGTATAAGAACAGTCACTATTAGCAAGATATTTTAAGATAGAATGAAGGATGAATTTATTCAGATTATTCTCTTTATTCCCTTTTATCGAGGAGATCAAAGATCAAATTTTGTGTCAGATAAAGTAGTTAGGGATACAACACTATATCCCAAATCCTTTGAGACGTTTTTCTTTCTTTTTGCTGCTGACAGCCATTGTCACAATCTATATTCAAAATTTTGGTTTCCCTTACCAGTTCTCTTCCTTTTTCAAATTAATTCTTCATTTCATCACCTGTTGGTTTGGGTTTTGTTTTGTTTTGTTTTTTTGTTTTGTTTTTTTTTTTAAAGCAGGTGCAAGTTATATATCATTGTGTGAATTTCTATAGCCTGTAGCAAAAGCATAGACTTAATCTCTAGAGCTGGTCTAATCCAGAACATGTTTTTTATTCCTTTAGACATACAACAGTATGCTTCTAAATTCTTGAATGAAGGACTCACAGGGACATTGTCTTCCAGGACTTTTTCTTTCCTGTTAATATTCCTTCCATATTCAATATGGACTAAAACTTGCTAGTTATTTCATCAGCTAAAAGCAGCAGTCATTCAACTGTAGTCAGAACTAATCTTCAGTTGTGCTCATAAATTCTGGTTTCTTATTGAATATCTTCCTTTTTTTTAAAATGTTTAGCCTTTGCTTTGTATTTCCACGAGGTATGGAACTAGGAATGTAAAGTATTTTCAAGTGTTTTATTGTTTTACAATATACTAAAAAGCAATATCCAATTCTGCAGAAACAATTGGAGCACCACAGCTCAGTAAATCGGTTACTGTGTTTGGGGATACAGAGTGGTATTGTAAGCATCAGCAATAAAAATATAGATAGAAAATACACCACCCTCTTTTCTTGTAGTCTTTGCCATCACATACCTTTGGGGTAGATTCTCTTCCTAAGTTACGCAATTTCCTCTTCGCAAGCGTAAAGAAAAGATTATCTTGGCAATCATTAGTGGGTTTTTATAACGATCACTAAAGTCGTGCTACCTTTCCAGGATTCCACTCAGGATGTTTGCCTGTGTAAACTTTGGGTTTATCCACGTTTGACAGGGTTGCTATTTTAATCACTATGGGTTTATTACTCAGGAGAATGCAAAATCTACATTTCAATAGCTCATACCACACAGCTTTAACAGATGTAGAAGCTATGCTAATCAAATCCTACTTTAGCATCTGTGAGATGGGCAAGGAATAAATAAGAGAGAGCCACTAGTGTTGACAGAGACATGGCTTTTCCATCTTTAAATGCTATTGTATGCTTTTGTGATTTTTCCCTTGGTCCTGAAAATAGTAATAATATTATTAAATACAATAACAGTCTTCAAAAGCGAACTAGTGGAAAGGGATTACCTCTACAGTTCTGGTGTGATTGATTCTTATTTTGTGGAAGTGTATAATGTGAAGAATTTGAGCTATGATTTTTATGAATGACCATACTGTCTGTTCATTTAAGCATTACTCTAATGACAGCAACATCTTGCAGTATCTCAGGAAAAGAAAAAAAAGTCAGTAATTGTGATTGTTTCTTACAGTTCCCCAGAAGTTCCTCACACTTTATAAAATAAAGGAATGTAACCTCAGTGGTATTTGACGCAATTACTCAGATCCACTTAGAGCTGTTAGAATAATTTTCCTGAGAGAACCCACGGAAGAAACACATCCATTTTAAAATAAATTATTAAAAAAATTAAGGCCCTTTTGAAAATATATTTTCTACTGCCAGATTGTCCATTATAATTTTGGCATTATTGTTGGTAAATACACTTGAAAATTATAAAATTAAATACTGAAGTAATTAAGTGCTGTAATATGGGAACAGTATTGACAAATAAAATAATTCTAAATATGAGAATTTAGAACACTTTGTACCAGAACACAGCATCCCTAGAATTTTATTTCTGGTGATAAATTACAAAGAATTAAAGAAGAAAACCAATTTTTCACAGTGTTCTTCACTGATGAGTATTGATAGAACCCAGATTATAGCCTAACATATGATACTGAACATATATGTAAGCACAGATCTATCGCTGAAAGATGTGTTAACCCCTGCATTAAGAGTGCTTCGTGTGGTGCATATTTTTAGGCATATGATGCAGAAGCCTGTCCATAGCTACATTGCCTTATTCCCTCACTCCTCCTGAGATCAGTCTTGTAACTAAATCATTATCATTTTTACATATTCAAGTCATAAGCAGAATAATATATTATGCTTTTTATGCTTTAACCGTGCTCTTATATAAAAGATGGACTTCATTTTTACTACCGTCTACACTTCACATTTAAACAGACTAATTTATTTTTCTACCAACAATACCCAAATATCCAGACTCCCTCTTACCCTCAAATAGAGGAGGCCAAGCTTTATTTCTGTCAAATAAACCTATTACCACACTTTCTTTGAATATGGTATTTCTTCCATAAATTTAAGTCTTGTCTTTATAGTTGCACATGGGACACAATGCAATGCTTTTCTTTTCTCCGAGAAGACGAAAGACCAGAAAAGGTTTTCTCCCTCTGGCAATAGGGAGTTAGATAGTTCAGGAATTACTTTAATGTACCAAAACCAGTACCAATGATGCAATACAGTGCTACTGAGTCCAGGGAATGGAGGCCCTATAAAATGCATAACATTAATTTATAATTATAATCAATCACTTGTCAAACATGAACCTTTAGGAAATAGGATTTTTTTTTTATTTTGTAATATAACATTAAGCCTGCAAATCTGTTGAAGATGTTTAAATTGAAAGAAATCACATGTGCTATTCAATACTTGGAACGAAGAGCTCTGAGGAAAATTCAAGTACTGCAGGCATAATTTAGGGTGATCATTAATATTTTTGTTAAGGGTTGGTATTGATTGATAAAGACACGCTGTGATACATGAACATATCTCCTGCCTTTTCGGCAAAAAGTAAATATGAGTTCTTTACCGACAATGATCTTCAGAGATTCTCTGGGGTTTACTGTAATGTGAGTCAAGCAAGGAATTTTGTTCTGCCTAGTTATAGTTTTATAAGAAGTGGATAAGGCAGATAAAGTGTGAAGTTCTGTGATGTGATATGTACAACAGGCTGTTAAATGAGAAAGGAAATTTTAGGCACTTTGAGCAACAATGAAACCTAAAGTCTTGAATTAAGCTCTGAAGCAAGTGTTTTTAATGGGAACACGGAGACCAAAATGTCTCATTTTAGGATCTGAAAAGCTGCAAGTACTCTGAACTGGAAGTGGCCTGGACAAATAAAAAGAAATACAGGGAGATAAGCTGTGTCTGGAAACATCCTCCTGCTATATTTCTTTCTGCTCTTTGTGGCTGTCCTCATGCTGTAATCATAAGCTGGTCAGGTTTGATTCAGACTTAGAGAAAATAATTAACTGTATTATAACTCTCCTCATGTGTATTATTATTCAAGACGTAATTTATAATTTATTGACCAGAGCTGTCCAGGAATCATGAACGATGTAATTATTTAGAGGGAAATGTGCCAGAGCAAAACATTCCTAGAAAACTGAATGGTTTTTCTGAATATTTCATATTCCTAGTAGAATTTCTGGTCAAAATAAGAGAAGACGGTAAAAGGAGAAACTGGGGCACCTTGAAAGTAAGTAATTTTTTTTTTCCTGTTTATGTCAGTTACTGACTGAAGAAAAGCAAGGACTTGAATTTGGGCTTTCTCTGTTCCCTGGCAAATAACAAGGATGCTATAGAGATTTAGTTCAATTAGCTAAGTATTTCATCTCTGACTGTAGGCAGAAGTAGATGTCTACAGAAGAGTTAAAGGCATAAGGAAGCCCGTAGCAGTATTTCTCTCAAATACACTCCTCAAACCACAACAGTTTGTGGCTCTTCACTTGAAAGATTTTATCTTCTTATGCAGATTAAGATTTCTTTGAAAATCTGAAAAGTATCATGGATTGAAGAAGATGTTTCTCACCCAAGACTAAATATGCTACAGACTTCGCAAAGCAAATAAGACATGGTTTCTGCCTGGAGAAGCGTATAAGACTAATTTTAGACATAACAGAAAAAAATGAGCACAACAAATAGTGGGGGAGGGTGGGAGCTGAAGGGGTTTGCACTAAGAAGATTACATGGTTACTTAGGTTCATTTCATGCATATCTTGATAGTATCGCTGTTTCATTCGTATATAACATTTCTAAAGCTTCTGTAAATATTCCAGAGGTAGCTGGAGAGGCAGCAGAAAAAGAAGAGGGAGAAATGTGTATAAGATTTAGCAGAAGTGAAAAAGGTGATGAAGGGAATCTGTTCTGTAGAGAAAATAATGGTCTATATTTGTATACAGGCTCTTTTGTTGTTCTAAGTAACTGTCAAGCCATCAAAATACATTCCGATGACGACTAGTCTCATGTCATATATGTGGAGACACTTACATTTTAAACTTTCTCTTCTGCTAAACATAGCTCTGCTGAATAGTTCCAGAACATTTGTATTAGGCGTTTAAGCCTTATTGTAGTTCATGGATGGAGCATGGAGAGGTTCTTTGTGCTGAGTGAGGGCAGTTGTTTAAACTGTTGACCAGAACTCAGATCTCACCTCCCAAGGGAGGACTCTCATTAGACGCAGTAAGCCAATTCTGTGTTGAGGGGGTTAGCCTTAGCTAAGGGCCAAATGCCTACTCAGCCACTCACCTCTTCCCCTGTGCAGCAGGACAAGGGGAGAAAATATGATGAGAAAGCTCATGGGTTGTGATAAAGGCAGGGAGATTGCTTACCGGTTACTGTCATGAGCTAAAATAGATTCAGAAGGTGAAAAATAAACACTGAAACAACACCTTTCCTCCTCCCTTTCCCAAGCTCAACTTCACTCCTTCACTCCAAATTCCTCTACCCACCCCTGAGCACTGAAAGGGGCATAGGGGACAGTTAGTGGTCCATACATAGTGATTTCTTTCTCACTCTTTTCCCTTCACACTTTCCCTCTGCTCCAGCACGGGCTTTGTCATGGACTGCAGTCCTTCTGGAAGTCTGCTTCACTGTGTTTCTCTTTTTTTCTGGAGCACCTCCTCTCCTTCTGCTTCTCTCACCTTGGTGTTCCTTCTGCTATTTCTCACTTTTTTCTCACTTCTCTCCTTCTAACTGACACATTTTGCCCTTTCTTAAATACACTTTACTAGAGGTGGCACCATCTTGGCTGAGGGTCTCAGCTGAGTTCTGCAGTGAGTATCTTGGAACCATATGGAAACACTTATGTCCAGAACAGGGCAGCGCCGGCATCTTCTCACAGAGCAACCCCTTCCAGTCCAGGTCCTAAATCCTTATTATGTGTACCCAATAGGTATTCACCTAACGTCCAGGAAGGCACCGTGTGAGTTCAAATCTGTGCAAGCTGAGGAGGGCCTGGAATCCATAATTCTCATATCTGGCTATTTCAGTCACTGCAAATGTTTGAAAAGATTTTCTCTTCTCTTAGGCATAGGACTCAGTAGAAGGCTCAGTACTATGAATCAGAGGCACATTCTCCCTGGATGATGCATTTGCTGAAGGAAGATCAGCTGGTCCTAAGTAGTTTCTGTTGTCTGGTTGCAGGCCTGGGGTAGTCACCCTTCGAGATGAGCTTGGAAACTGTCAGGAAATTATGCACAAGTCCAGGGTGCTCATGAAGGCAGCATAGGATTAAGTTGTCAAAAGTGTTTAGGCAAATGAAGAATTACAGTTTCTCAAGCGTTCCAAGAGCACTAAAGATCAAGTCATACAAAGGGGGAAAAAAACATATTGGATAGATATATCAATTTACTTGTGTTCACCAAAAAAGGCACAAAATGTTTTCTAACACAACTCATACTCTGTTTCTGGGTTATGCTTCAGATGCAGAAGTCAGGACAGGTTATGACTTTATAAAAGTTGGTTTTAAACAACCTGTGTTGACTCTGGCCTTGGCAGAATTTGCAAGAACCATGAAGTACTAGCTGCTTAATATTCCTGAGGGACCCTCCTCTGCTCAGATGTTGTCACAGAACCACAGAACCGCATTGTGTCCTAATGTGCACTGTGCTAATGTTCCTCCCCCTACCAGGGACGCTCTAGAGATCAGCTAATTTGGCTCATTGCCCACTCAGATTCCCTTTCCACTCAGGAAAACTTCAGTGGGGATGTCTTATCTTTCTTTCTTGTTTCTAATGGAGTATCTGGACCTAACTTGCAGACAACCTGTAGAAAACCTCTGAGCTGGTTCTATTCACTGCTAGGGTTCCTTTCCCTGTCATTTTAACCTTTTGCCTGCTCTGCTATGAATAGCACTGTCTTCTCCCTTCACCTGCCACAGTAATACTGCCCTTTATGCTGTGTTGCTGCGTAACGTCGCTTTCTGTTCTCCTAAACCATTAATCTAATATTTCTAAGCTCTTTGTAATCTTTTGCTCTCCTTAGTCTTCATAACATCCTCCAAAGTACTGCTCTCTGTGTTTTAATTACTGTGTTACTTATACCTTCTTCCAGATTGTTAACAAAAATGTTCATTAAAATTGGCTTGAAATTAACCATGGAGAAACTCTTTGGACATGTCCCCTACTATACCTTTCCTGAGATATCTCAGAGCCGCATAGTCCAAGAATATTCACAAAAATAAGGTTTTATGTATATCTTTGATTCTTATTTGAGGCATATAATAATCTTTAATTACAACTGTAATATACTATTTCTTTAATACAGAATATAATGAATGACACTTGATCAACATCTGTAGAAACAAATGTTTAAGTTATTATATACTTATACTAATTATCACATAATATTCTAGGAAGTTTTTAATAATTCTGACATTTTAAAGTTCTCTTTTGTCAGCATATGCCATTGAGTAAACGGTGCTAAATACTTAAGCATGCTACAATCAACAGAAAGATTCTTTGTCTTCAGCAAGTTTGAGAACAGACCCATACTTAGTGTATGTTTTACAGAATTTCTTTTCAACAAGCAAAGCAGACTTTCCTAGCTTTGGTTCAGATTTGAGCTATGACCAACCTGCACATTTCTGTAATCCCCAAAGGTCCATGTCTTTCGATTTAACTGCAGGACCGGTAGTGAATACAGCAGTAAAAGCAGGCAACTTCCACTGCCTTCCATTGTCCATCATGTATCCAGTTTTGCTGGATAATATAATGCCAGTGTGATTTGTATTGCTTATAGCAGAATTTTACTGTATATTTTTTATGTTACTTGCTTATAAAGTAGTTGAGTGTTTAGTTTTCTGATATTAACCAGGATGCTGAAGTTGTAGCAAAATGGGATAGGATTTTTTCATTCATATAGCGAAGATTTTGGTCCTGATCGTGCTATGACTTACATATTTGTCTTTAATCCCTGACTCGATTTGATTTAGCAAGATCCTATGAATGTTCAAAGTTAATACTGCCTGTAAGCCATTTAAAGGGACAGGGCTAGAGCTATAGAACACATTTCTGTAAAGATGGTACACAGCTTGCACATGGATCTTGTGCCTTTCTAGACTTTGGATTGATTGATAACCCCTAAGTTTAGAAACCTTACAGTTAGTCTTTTAGTTATCTAAAAAGCCGGTTGCATTTAGTTCCAATGAAGAGGTGATGGTGATTCATTGCAACTATTTTACATGGGGTTTTTTTTTGTATATAAAAGAAGTGTTGGGTAACTAGTTCTTGTCAGGGAACAGAAAAAGAAGAGTGGCTCCATGAGGCAAGATGATGTGGAAGATGACCACAGTATGGACATTACTTTGCTAAGTATAAGGGTGTTTGAGCAGGACAGGGATGTTAGTAGATTCTGTTTACAGACCAGCCATCACCAGTTAATGCCAGGTGATGAGTTGGGTTTGACATCCAAGCAATCAAACAAATCATCTCGATTTTTCTAAAAGGCTTGATTTAGGAAAAAAAAAATGCAGGCTTTAATAAAGGGAATAAGAAACATGTTTTCTTCTTGAGTGATGTAATACATTATAATAAAGCATCCATCTCATACCCTGGATATTCTCAAAAAAGTTTCAAAATATAGTTTATCTGACTGTCGCTTCTGATGTAGTAAGATCTGGATTGGGAGTGTAGTCCTGTACGGAAGCCCTCAAAAACAACGTCTAGAAGAATCATTCTTACTCTTTGCTCTGGTGAATGGGACAATGTGTAATTTGCCAGAGCTGAGTATCTCACATGACCCCTTGATAATTTGTTGTGTTTGGCAATACCCAGTATTGTATCAGTATGCTCAGCAGTTCATGAAGAAGATGGGGAAGATTCTTTTCAATTCCCAAATTGTGCTCATCAGATGAAGTCTTACTGTGAAACCTTGTTGCTAAGGGTTTTGCAGTGAGAGCTGTTGACTGACCACTTCTTTGTCTGATTGTGCAAGAGAGATGCCTGTGTGCATATAAGTGGGTAATCATCTTTCCTTTATATTTCTTCATAGCTCTTACCCAAAGAAAAGTGAGAGAATGAAGAAGCATCCAGGTTAATTTTGCAGGTTTTAAATAACGCTAGATACTATGCGCACTGTAAGCATGTGCTGTATGTGTCCGTGGCACACATTGCTTAGCTATGTGGGCTGTGATGGTTTATATGTCGTGCTCTAGATAGCACTTTTGTAGCACTGTCTTCTCCAAACTGGTTTGAATGTTCATTTTCAAAAACACAGGAGCAGCATTGTCCAGTTATATCACTGAAAAGAATGTAATTTAAATAAACTAAACACAGCTACCAGTAAGTTATCTCATTAGTCCTTTAAGGCATATTTGTTCCTTTAAGTCATATTTGCACCATACCTCTTTACAATCAGTGGTCCCTTTCCCTGCTCAAATTCACTCATAATTCCATGAATATAGGGAAGTTTTCTATCTGGTGGCATCAGACTAAGAATTCTATTTATTGCATTTGATTTTGGTCTTGTAATTTCAAACTATCCTGTAGATTATAGATTTTTCTTAGCCTTTTCACAGTCATTATGCAATTCTTACTTGGGATGGAATGGAAGAGAGTATCGTGACTGAGATAAGGATAAAAAGTTATGTCAGTATAGATTTTTAAACACAAATTAATCTGAGGCAGTATAATGGTAACTGATAACTCTCACAGATTTTTAGTTAAATATTGAGTATCAACCTGTGGTTTAAAGATCCCATTTGTTTTGCTCTTTTGATCCTTAGGTAAAAAAAAAAAAAAGAAAAAAAAAGAAGAAATCTCTGCACCTTTTTGGTGAAAGTTCTCTGTAGGTATTCAACACATAACATGCTGAATATGTTTTAATGGCAGCACACCCCTGTTTTGCAAATATCTGAAAACAACACAGAAAACTAAAATGGTATGTAAATATTAGTAATGGGGTCAATCAGTCTTTATCCCACAAGAACTAACTGTATGTTCCCAACCGGTATAAATTCAGTTCTGTGTAATATGCCGAGACAGCCATGTGTTGGTGTAATGAAAAGCCAATTGCAAATATTACTCCAGTAATCTATTTTCTTTTCCCTTCAAATTGAAGGTTTTGTTTTATATTCTCTTTTTAGTAAGTTGTGCTTCTCTCCAGAAAATAGAGCTTAAATTAAAAATGTCTTTAACTCCAGATATTAAAGTCTGACATTAATATGTTAAGCATGTCTATTAATTTGCTTTTAAGAGAAAATAGTACCAGAGATAAACCAATATGTTTAAATTGGACGTTCTCAGCAGCTTTTTATAGAACATGCTAGACCACATTTTTTATGAAAGCAACCAAAACCAGTTTTCAATTTATAGTCAGATTTAAGGTCATCCAGAATGAGCCCTGTGGCTCTCTATTAGACTGTACCTTTATCTACTGACCCAAACTTAGAAGTTACTCTAGTTTATCAAGAATTAATCAAGTGTCTGTTCCCATGTTTGTCTCAAACTATGGGCACTGGAGAGGAGGAGTTGTTGCCTGCATGTCAAGAATTAAGAAACAGAATTTTGCCTCATCATGGTAAGATGACTTCCTGTGCAGAGTGTGCAAAAACATGAGCCTAAATCAGAAGAGAGGCTGAGATGCTAGCAGTAGGTTACAGTCGGTACCACATCAGGTCCTTAAGCCAAACAGGCTCAAGATGGGCTGTTATTGGGTCGAAAAACAGGCATTCTCAGTGTAGAAAACTGTGAAGTTTAAGCTTGAGCAGGTTTTTCAAAAAAAGTTCTTGTTTTTTTTATATATTCACTATTATTTTTTACTTAGCATGTCTGAGAGATCAAGCTTCCATTGTTCCAAACACTGTGTGAATACAGAGCTTGAATACATTATAGTTTGTCTCAAATAATTTGAAAATGAAATGAAGTAATTATGAAGTATGTCTTCTGTCTGCTCATTGGGCATGTTAATTTTAATTTGTAATATCTTGGAATGTTTCTAAA
>NW_010399791.1:33700-36953 GCF_000710305.1 Buceros rhinoceros silvestris
GGAGGATAAAAAGTTTCCATGAAAGAAAATATTTTTTCAGAATTAAGGCTGACCCTCCGTCCTTGCCTCGTATTTTTTTGCCTTTGTCTCAATGCAACTTTTATTAAACTTTCAAAGGCACCATTCTAAGGATGAAGTATCGGTCTTGACGTTGATAATCATGTTAAAAACAAGAAATGTCTTAAGAGCCCAAAGTCATCTAAAAGTAGGCTTTTACACCAGCATGAAAGTTCTCATCTAACGGCAATAACTCCCCTTCAGAAACAATATCATAGCGCTTGGGCCATACTCACCTTGACTTAAGCGCTGCTTCTTTACAAAACATTTGCTTAGTGCTGGAGGATACATGATAGAGGGAACTCATACATGTCTTGCTGACACCCCTCGCTCCCAGAAAACTGTGGGATATAGTGCTGGACATGACGTTACCTTGGGTACATGACAGTCAGCCCCTAACCAGGCTCTGTTCCACGGGCCTAGGTGGCACTCGGTTTCAGTCCCTGGTAAGGTATGAACTTGTGGTAATTGGGGTAACTGTGGCAAATGTTTGCACTCTTCTTTTCTTCCCAGTCGTATGTCACTTTTCTGGTGGTGTTTTTTAAATGAAATGAGAGCGATTAAAAAGAGTTGGTGATGGTGGGCTTATTGGGAAATCGGTTAGTGTTTGGTGTCTAAGTGTCTGACTAACAGGGCCTAGGAGCAACTACATCAGAAAGGTACTTTTCTACTTTTTTCCTTGCAGAATTCTAGGCAGAGACTCTGGCGCTGGAGTTGGCTGTCATGTCCAAGTCTGTCAGCTTTTTTTGTTTGAGACAGCAAGGGTAAGATGAACTGCAGGGTAAGATGGGCTGTTTTTGAATACGATAGTCCAGTTATGATACCACTTCTTTTTTCCTTTTCTTTGGTTTTTATTGTCCCCTCCCCCCCACCCTCCCCCTCTTCTGTTTTTGGTTTTTTTGTTTTTTTTTTGGAATTGACATTGGAATTTTGGCATAATCTTTCATTTGTACGAAGATGTGTTACCTTGCTGGACCGGTTCCTTAAATAATTCTATATAAACATTAAAATTTAACAGGAATAAAATAGTCCATCTTGCCTTCATTCCATTTTACCCAGGAGATTTAAAATCAAGCATAGTTACCAATTAACAAAAAGCAATTGCTTTGGTACAATGGTATAGTGGATAGAAACCATTTCTTTGAAAAAACCTTTTCAGATACTTCTAAAAGACCTTACATAAATTTCTTACAATGAAGTTTGAAATTTTTTATTTGACATCTTTAGAAATTTCACTCCATTCAATTATCTTATGGAAAAAAAATCCATACATGTTCATCTATAAGAAATATTTGTGGTTGTCTATTACATCGAATTTTATTTCTTCCTATTTTAAATAATTAGGCACAAGAGGAGTTTATGTACTTCAATTTGTCTCATTAGACTCTAAATTAACATTAATAATTATGCAAATTACTCCACAGTGTCTGTCTACCCCTCCATTCTTCAGTGCCATGAGCAGGCAACTCCAGCAATGCGTTATAATCTATCTTTATCTAGTTTATGCATAGCGGTCTAATGTTTTCATTGCACTGTCAAATGAAGCGTGTGGAATAGCCACCCCATGTTTGCCTGAAATTGTGGGGTTAGCTATAGAGATGGGAGATGTTCATTTTTTTAATCTAAGCTGGCAATAAACAGCCCTTTATAGCAATACAAATGTCAAAAATCAAAAACATATTTATAAAAGATTTTGAGATATGAAATAATGTGTTTCATATCTGCTCCCTTCATCAATAGCTTATATTTATTTACTCAACTGAGTTTTTACAAGAAAACTTGAGGAATATTTATTTAACGCTTTGAAGCTAAAGAGCTGTATAAGTGCTTCATTATTAGTATTAACTTAGAGGCTCAGTCTAGCCAGATTTCTTTCTGGAAAACCACTTCAAGTAACTGCTTTTTTTCAGGTTGCTATATGTGTACATATACTTATAAATTTTAAAAAAGGCACTGGTCATCGAATCTCCCATTACTATCTTTTGATTCCCACAGCTCCAAAAAGATCCTTATAAGTGTAATCAGTTCTTATTTTTCTTTTCAGTTGTGTGTGTTTGTACAAGCAGTACATGTAAGCTCGTAGCTTAAAGGTTCTTTGCACAGTGATTCCATCTCCCCACTGTGGCAAAAAGTGCTGAACTCTTATTGTTTTTTGTGCATTGGTTTCACCTTTCTCCCCTGGTTTTTGTTAGGTTCTGAGCTCATGCCCAAAGCCCTCTCCACCAGGATAGTGGGAGGCATTTGGTGGTTTTTCACACTTATCATCATTTCCTCGTACACTGCTAACCTAGCCGCCTTTCTGACAGTGGAACGCATGGAATCGCCTATTGATTCTGCTGATGATTTGGCCAAGCAGACAAAAATAGAGTATGGGGCAGTCGAAGATGGAGCAACCATGACTTTCTTCAAGGTAAGCTTTACATTCTGTTTGAAAAGATGCTATATCCTGATTATAGGGGGTAAGTTAGTGTATCTTGCTAAGGAGCAACAGGTACAATTCCAACTGCAGTCAGAAGCAACCGGAAATCACTTTTTGAGGAACTGCCAGATAGCAAGGGAATCAAATGCTAAATCTCTCATGGGAAATAAAAGGCATTTTCTCTGATGATTCTTACTTAAAGAATTTAATTTATAGCAGTGGAGTAGGTGAATAAACCTGAACACTTTGCTCAGACATATCTCCTATAGCCTTGTACAAGAATGAGTTTTGTCAGATTAAGAGTTGCAGTATCAGTTCAACAGACTACGTAACTGTAGTCTTTCTTCAAACCAGATTACGTGAAGTGTATTAGTAGTTGTACTGAGAGAAACTTGTTGTACTTTGTATTTTTGAGAAACTTTTGGATGAAATCTGGTAACCGTATAAAAAGCTCAGATTCTTTCAGTTTTTCTGTTCCTTTTAACCTGTTACTAAGGTAATTCAATTTGAAATATGCTGCCAGATTAGAAAGAAATCTTTATTTTCCAGCATCATCAAGCATTTAAGTGAACTTAAAATAGCAAGAGGTATGCATGAAGGGGGAGAGGATGGTTTGTTCTATGACTCCTTCTTTTTGATAGCACAGAGGTGTCTCAGATCTTTCAGAGAGAGGTGTTTAACAATATTTGTTCTTTGGTACATTTTGACAACTTTCAGCTTGTATCTTCTGGTTTTATGAGTTATTATGCTGTCATCTAAAGCTTAAATAATAATATA
>NW_010399792.1:0-1369 GCF_000710305.1 Buceros rhinoceros silvestris
CGGTCTGCTGCCAGGGCTTCACAGGGAGCCCAGCAGCATCCCAGCATGGGTTGCTGCCCGCTCCCTGGGTGGGGAACATGATCCCGATGGGCTGTGCCACCTGAATTTCATGGCTTTGTAATGAGGGACCACCCATCCCTGCGGGGCTGCTCTGGGTGGGAGCACGGTGACTGGCCAGTGCCACCTCCCAGCGTTGCCGGCCTTGACCCGTCCCCTGGCTTCTCTCTCAGCTGGCTTCTCCCTCAGCTGATCCCACCCAGCAGAGCCGGGGCCGGCGAGCGCGTGAGTGGCTGACCATGTTCAACGGGGATGCCAGCTCCTCGACGGCCAGGAATGTCGTCCGCAGCTCCAGCATCAGCGGCGAGATGTACAACATCGAGAAGAGTGCGCGGGGCAGCGCTGATTCTGTCACCATCACGGCCAGCAAGAAGAGACGCTCCAGCCTGGGTGCCAAGATGGTGGCCATCGTGGGGCTGTCCCAGTGGAGCAAGAGCACGCTGCAGCTCAACCAGACCGGTGAGCCATGGCCCCCCCAGCCCAGCCCTGGGCAACACTCCTGGCTGCCCAAAGCGATGCTCTCGCTGCCCATGTCTGATGAAGACACCTAAAACCAGCCCATTGTGAATCCCTATGTGGCACACCGGCACTTCTCCAGGTGCCAAAACCATTCGCAGACCTGAGGTGGGGACATTGCCGGAGCTCTGCCCGCGCCGGGGGTCTGGGCTCAACGTCCCCCTGCTGAGCAAGGGCCAGTCCTGGCTGCAGGGTGGCGGGCAGGGAGGGAGGGAGCTCGGAGAAAGGGCTTGTCAGCCAGCCGGGCTCTGGGAAATATTGAAATGCTTAAAATAGCGTTTTAAAGGGCAGGGGAAGCCAAACATGCAGTTTAGCACAGGCTTTTTCTCTAGCTACTGCTTTTTTATTCTGGTTCTCGATCGCATTTGGTGATTTGGGACATGGTCTGTAAAGAGAGGAGTTCACCTGGAGCCCTCCAGCCCTGCACATCCGAGCTCTCTCCTAGCGGGTATAATTCTCCCCAAAAGCCAAGCAAAAGGTGCCGCAGCCAGGCAGAGCCACACCTGGGGGTGGCAGAACCGGGACCCTCCCAGCTGCCGGTGCCCAGGGGAGCACCAGGGGTGCTGTCAGGATTGGGTAAACGCTTCCATGGGGACAGCCCCGAATTAGCAGGACAAACCTAAATGCCCCAGAGCAGCCGCGGCATGGTGCTGGCACACATGTGCTCCCGCGGCAGGAGTGGGGCTGCTGGTGGTGCCAAGGGTTGATGCTCGTGCCACGCTCATCCTCCTGCCATCTGCCACCGCCTGAGACATGTGGCAGCGGGGACTGCGTAAATGGGTGACACAGTGTCGGC
>NW_010399792.1:1498-2858 GCF_000710305.1 Buceros rhinoceros silvestris
GGGCTGTGCCCTCTTGCGGCACTGGGGGTGCCCATCCCCTGTGGCACAGGGACAGCAGCACATGGGGCCCTGGGGGATTTTGGAGGCTGGGAGGTGGCTCTGCCCAGGCCAGGCGATGGGCTGGGGTAGTGTCTGCACACATGAGCTGAGTCTGGCAGGTCTCAGCATGTAGGGAAGATGGGATCAGCACTGAGTGAGGGCTGCGGGGTCACAGGTCGGGGGACACAGGCAGCCGTGGCTCTCCAGCACCGTGTGCGTGGCACTGGGACAAGTGCCTGTGTGAGGTCCTGCGGGGTTCCATCCCTGGGGAGGAGTGACATACCGGAGGAGGGCAGGGAGCAGCACCACACCCCAGGTCTTCTGTCTGGTTTGATGCCTATCCGGCAGGAGGGTCTGGGGTCAGCGGGCACTTCCTGGGCTCACCCCATGTCTCGGCTTCCAGAGGGTGGTCCCAAAAAGCTGCGCAGCAACATCCGGAGGAGCACGGAGACGGGCATCGCGGTGGAGATGAGGACCAGGGTCACCCGGCAAGGCAGCCGGGAGTCCACTGATGGCAGCACCAACAGCAACAGCTCCGACGGCACGTAAGACATTGTAGGGTGATGGAGCTGGGGCTGGGCACCCTCCCTGCGCTCCTGGGAGGATCTTGTTTGAGAACCGGCAGCCCGACGCTCCACAAAAGCCCTTTGCTCTCCCTGGCACAGGTTCATCTTCCCCATGACCCGGCTGGGTCCCGAGAGCCAGTTCAGCGACTTCCTCGACGGGCTGGGGCCAGGCCAGCTGGTGGGACGGCAAACACTGGCCACCCCTCCGATGGGTGAGTGCCGGCTGAGGGGGGTCCCTGCCCGGGGAGGGGAGTCCTGAATCCAGCCCCACAGAGCAAGGGCCGCGTCCTGTGTGGTGTGGGGCTGGGCAGTGGGAGAGGATGCTCCAGTGAGAGGGAAGGGGCTGCGGGGGCACAAGTGGCTGCATGCTCCTGGCTCCGGGGTGACAGGTTGGTCCTGGCAGCGTTGCTTGCTGCTGGGTGGGTCGGTGCATGGCTTGCAGATGCTCGGGCCTTTCCTGCTGCTCCCGCTGCCGGCTCCGCGAGGGGAGGGAATGTCCCGTGCAGGGCTCAGGGCTGGTCACCCACCGGGGGAAGCAGCAACTCTGCCTTTTCTCGAGGCCTATTCGGCCCCTCTGCTGTGCATCAGCTCCTCCGAGCATCCCGCTGCAGACGGGACCCACAAAACCACCTTTTGTTCCATTTTTTAACTTTTAAATCCATAAATGGCTACAGAAAGTCATGCCCTGCAGCAGCATGTGCCCGGCTGCTCCCAGGGCACACCGCGGCGTCTGACCCCTGTCCCGCTGAGGGGCT
>NW_010399792.1:3194-7564 GCF_000710305.1 Buceros rhinoceros silvestris
AATGCCTCTGGCTCCTGCCACCCCCCTGCTGCAGTATCAGCTCGTTCCTCTCCCGCTGGTCGGGTCCTTGCGCAGCCTCTGGCACTGGCCCTGACTTGCTCTTGAAATGCCGAGTGTGTTTTGAGAACATCCAGGTTCATCTTGCTCCTATTAAACCCTGCTGGGATGTCAGCTCGCCCCTTCCCTGTCCCCGCTCCCCTCTCCCCGTGGGCCACAAGGCAGCGAGCGACGGGGACCCGCCAGCCAAGGGACATACGTACGTACGAGCAGGACAGCGTAAGTGGGAGAACAACTTCACACTGAGCTTAAGAGGTGCCCAGCCACGTTTTTTTCCTACAGATGTTCCTCCACAGGGAGTGGGGAAGAACCCCAGAGAAGCACCTGGGGAAAATGGGTGCTGGCCTCAACGGGGTGGTCAGCCACCGACCCCTCCTGCTCTTGCTGGGGTCTTGTCTGCGCCCGGACCAAGGGCTTTGCCCAGCCAAGGCACAGCCCTGGATAATCTCAGCCCCTTTTCCCATCACAAGGGAAAAAATTCACTCTGGAAGGCTGTAACGGGATGGAGCTGGCAGGGAGGGCAGGGAGGAGGGGGCTCTCACCCGGTTCTCGCCTTGCTGCTCAAATCCAAGCATCTTCACATCAGCTCAGCTTTGTTCTTCCTCCAAATTCACGATAAACTGCTCACCCGGTGGTGGATGCTCGGTGTGCTTGAGCGCTGGGTGCTGAGGACGGGGAGCAGGCGTGGGGGTGCCAGGGCTGCCAGCCCCGCAGGTGACATCTCCCACTGACTTTGTACCAGCACCAAAAGGGAGAGGCTGGTGGGGACCAGCACAGTCCAGGGCTGCAGCTGGCCCTGGCAGGAGGTGGCCATCGGGGAGGGTGCTGAGCGCATCTTGTCCCTCCACCCAGGCGATGTCCATGTCGGCATGGCCGACCGCAGCGGGCAGCTGGAGGTGGAGGTGATCCAGGCGAGGGGACTAATCCCGAAGATGGGCTCCAAGACCATCCCTGGTAGGTGACTCGGGAGGAAAGGGGTCAGGGATGGAGGGAGAGGGATGGGGATGGGCACAGTGCCGGGACAATCGCAGGAGCCTGCTCTGAGTCAGTGTTTCTCGCCTGTGTTCCAACACAGCCACCTACGTGAAGGTTTACCTGCTGGAGAATGGTGTCTGCCTGGCCAAGAAGAAGACCAGGGCGGTGAAGAAAACCTGCGACCCATCGTACCAGCAGCCTCTGCTCTTTGAGGAGAGTCCCCAAGGCAAAGTCCTGCAGGTGATGTACTCCTCGCATAGACGGTTGTGGCCAGGGAGGGATTAGGAGAGCAAGGACAGGGCACAGAAACCCAGCGTCCTCACTGCTGTCCTTCAGGCCACAGCCTCCCCTTCCTGAGCACCTGAATTTGCCAAGTTTTCCCCCGAACTCCCAGCCAGCAAGTGGAGCAGCTCCCCTAACACCTTCTGTGCCCCACAGGTGATCGTCTGGGGGGATTACGGGCGCATGGACCACAAGTGCTTCATGGGGATGGCCCAGATCGTCTTGGAGGAGCTCGACCTCTCCAGTGCAGTCACGGGCTGGTACAAACTCTTCCCCACCTCCTCGCTGGCCGACTCCAGCATCGGACCTCTGACACGCCGCCTCTCCCAGTCCTCGCTGGAGAGCTCCACCAGCCCCTCCTGCCCGTAGGCGGCAGGTTGGTGGGAGAGGCCGGGAGGGAGAAGGAGACGTCCTGACCTACGGAAACTGTTAGTGGATGGCTGTAAATATCTGGTCCTTCTTTTTTTCCCCCCCCTTTTTTTTTTTAAATCTCTTTCCCAAAACAAACCTGCTCTCTACATGCTCCCCCCCAAACACACATCCCTGCACACAGCGGGGGATGTTGAGCAAGGGCTGTGTGTTGAGGCAGGGGGAAGGAGGAGCAAAAAACCCCCCCCAGTGAGGCAGACCGCGGGCTGCGACCGCCAGCCGATCCCGAGACTGTTACTGCGCCTCGTCTCCTCGCCCGTGGAAAGGCATTGACGTGTCTCTCTGGCCCACCCCGGGAGAGCTGGTTCACTCAGCGTCGCTGCAAGCAGCATGTTGACGAGGTTGGTTTTCCTTTGATTTCCCTCCGTTCCCCCGAGGAGAAGGCGGCTGGTCCAAGAGAAAACCTCAGCAGAAAATCCAACTCAGCACTATTTTTTTTCCCAAGGAATGTAGCATCTTCTCTTATGTAGCTTTGCCACGTGCTGACAACACACTCACTCTCTGCAATATCGAAGAGACTCCGGATTGACCGGAAACATCTGCCAGTCACTTCCCGTGTGTTTGTTTTCTGACACAAAACCCACAACACTGAGCAAGCACTTCTGGGGGCCATTTTTCTGGGGTTTTTTTTAAATTCTTTTTTTTTTTTTTTTTTTGGTAGCATGTAGCCTGCGACCAGTGACATTGCCAAAGCAAGAGAGAACAGAAAAAGGTGCGCTCACCTCACCTAAGCATATGCTGGTCTTATCTTCGTATTTCTGTGGTCTTGTACAACCAAAGCAAGACCCAAAATATAAATTCTGTGATGCTTCACGTGAAAATTCCAGTCAGGAGAATTTTCACAGGAGTGATGGAGCGGGAACACCAAGATGCTGGCTGATCATCTGCCTCCCAGCCCCTTCCTCCCACAAGGGCCAGCTCAAGGCCTGGGAGGCTCTCCTTGGGTCTGGGGGGATCTCCTCGGGTCTGGGAGGATCTCCTCAATACTTGAATTTCAAGTAGGAGCAGAGGGTTTGCCAGACGCTGCGGCAGGACGCACCTTTCTCTAACTCTCGACTTGTTGGTACGCTACAGGGGAACATCTCAACAGCATCTTCTGCTGATCTGGAATTTGGGTGACTGAGAGGTTATGAACAAAGGACTAGATGCTTTGAATTTATTATCAGGATGAGTGTTTTGGGTTTTTTGTTTGTATGTTTTGTTTGTTGTTTTTAAAGCAGCATTTTGGTTCCCCTCGAGGGACCAGTTCTTGTAGCAAAACCAAGAATTACGGAAGCATTTTTGAAGGTGCCTAATGAAATTTGCTGAAAATACTCAGGGGAGACACCACTAGAAACTCCGGTTTCTTCACAAAATATACTTAACGCAATGACTGTCCTGAAGGATCAGTTTCCAAACGAGAGAAAAAAAAACCAACACACCGAAAGCTGAGCAGTCTTGAGTCTGGAAGAGGACAAAAGGGTAATGGGGAGTTGTTACTCGCCATGTGGCTCTGACCTTCAGTCTTTACCACGAACCAACCCACAGTGCAGTGGGGATTTTTTACAATTATTTATTGGCAAAGCGGAGCATTTCACAATGCACAGAGCACAACAAAACCAACCCGTGTTCTCCTGGTGACGCCAGAAGCCATGAACCAGCTCGAACCTGTTGCCACAACGGAACAAAACCAAACGTGAAGAAAAAGACTCTTGGGATGAAGCTGCCTCCTCCACAACCCCAAACCCAGGGATCAGCACAACTCCGCTGGCTCGGCAGCTGGATTACCCAACACTGCCACAGTTTTAGCGACGTCGTGTCAAGAAATTTCAGCTGCTGTCGTGGACTTTGGTTCTTCACCAACTCAAAATCGCTGGAGACAGAGCTCCAAGAAGAGTGTAGGCTGGACACTGCTGACCGGGGTGGAGAGGAGGCTGCTTTGAGTCCCCAACACCTGCCTCAGAAAGGATGAAATCCTCGTCTGCCTAGGCGGGAAGTGCTTGCTCGAGCAATAGGCACCAGTTTCTGAGCTCATGCTGAATGGCGACGCGTAAGACTGTGGGATGCACTGACAGTCTCAAGTGGTTTGAGGAAGCAAATGCGGTGCCCTGACTACTGAGACAGGAATAAACAATGGTTTGGACGCGATGTTCCTTCCAGAGCACGAAGCAGTTATATGAGGTCAATGACGCCCAGATGAGGCTAAACTTTCTCTGCCCCAGTGTGCTGGGTTTTTAAAGAGACGGGAGAGAAGGTGGCTTAGGGGAAAAGCTTTCTGCTCCTTCCAGCCAGCGTTACCTGCTTTTGCTTTTCCAACTCTATGTCAACAGAAAATTGAAAAATCTGCCTGTGGTGGGACAATAACCAGGTCCATGGGGAGGTAGAAGAGCAGCACGGACAGAGCAGGGAGCTCTGCGGGTATTTTCTGCTCACGGGGGTGGGTGCAGCATCCCACCACCTTCCCCTGCCAGCGCAGAGCTCGCGGACTGCGCGTTTCTCTGGCACGCTGCAGAGCTTCGCTGCTCCCCGTCCCCACCAGCAGCGAAACGCTTTTCTTGAGGTCGAGAACAGCCGCGGGTGAAGAGCGGCAGGAACACCAGGACAGCCGGGGTGCAGCCGCAGCGGCAGACCCCCGTGGGCCAGCAAAA
>NW_010399792.1:7577-12480 GCF_000710305.1 Buceros rhinoceros silvestris
TGGAGTAGCGGCAGGAACACCACGACAGCCGGCAGGCAGCCGCAGCGGCAGACCCCTGTGGTCTAGCAAAAGGCTCACTGGTTCTGCGCCAGCTGAAACCTGTGGCACATGGAAAATCCAGAGAAAAACATCCAGATTCCGGCAAGGTGGAGCCAGGGCGTCAGTGACTCCAGATGGTTGTCACTCACCAGACTAACTGACACCCACCAAGACCGTAACTCCTGCACTGCCAGCGCTGCACATCCAGTCCCGCCGGGAGCTGGCACCCCCTCCTCTGGGGAGGCATCTGGGTCAGGCCCCACCTCACACTGGTGTGGAAGAGCTAGAACAGGAGCAGAGACCGAGCGTGCCACGCTGATGCTGCAACACCAGCTCCTTCTCGTTTCTGAACGCGTGACACCACAGGTCAGACGCTTTCCCTCCTTCAACAACAAGAAGAAAAAAGCCAGGACACCCAGTTGCTTTCTACATGCGACACACCAGAAAAACCACAAGCTTTTGCACTCCAGCTTTTTTTCCTGGGGGAATGTTTTATGGCAAAGGGCATTTTTTTTATGTACTCTACGACTTGCAAAAGGTGGTTGCACTGATTAGCCCTGGTGCGTTAGATTATTTCCTCTCTTTCCTCCACCTTCCACCAGGCAATTCAAACCATTTGACTTTCCAGATATTTCCTCCAGAAAAGAATAATTAATATTAAACCAAATCAGCTTTGTAGCCCGTTTTATACTCAGCACCACCGGCAGTAAGCGAGCAGCAAGCAGCACTCAGCATCCCCCCGAGCCACAGAAGATCTTACAGTAGATGCTGGTGCCCTTGTTACTTGAGTAACAAGGATGGATTTTGCCAAAATAGCCTTGAAATGATGCTTAAACACCCCCTAAATGCTCGTAAAGAAAGCCACGTCCGTGCAGCAAAGCACAGAAACCACCCCAGGATTTCACGGCCAGGCCCCAGTTATCCCTGGGCTTTCTACAAGCCTGGAGCCAAAGAGGAGTGGAAGTTTCCGAGGGCCCTGAAAGGTGGCCCTGGCTTCTGGGCTCACTCAGAAGTTAGCTCCTGTGTCATGAATGTTGAACGCCTGGGGAGAGGGGGCTTAGACATCGTTTTCCTGAAACCAGGAGAGACCCAGAGCCAGTTACTGGCCAGCAATCCCACACCCAAACCTACCAAGTGGCTTTGGAAGAGGCCACGGAGCAGCTGAGATGCCGGGCGGTGCTCCTGCCCTCCCGGCTCCCTTTCCCAGCTCTCGAAACCTCCTCTCCAGCTGCGGTCACAGGTGGAGCTCTCGATTTGCAAATAGCAGACCACAAATTCCCCCGGGAGCGGGATTCCCCTCCCTGCTTGGGAATCACTTCACCATCGTACCGGACCGCTCCCGCAGTGATGACACTCGGAATGTCAAGCTGGTGTTTGTAGGTGTTTGCACATCTCGGTGTGCGAGGAGTTAAGACATTTAAACACCTTCACTTGCTTAAGCGGGCTCGCAGATACTCGGCAGCAGCGAGTGCAGCTTAAGGGTCTTCACGGATACAAGACCTCGTTTAAAAGCAGCACTGGAGATAGTTTTTCAGGCATTAAGAACCCACCTGCTGTTTTCTTCCAGTTGACTCAGACACTTCTTCCCAGATTGATGTGAACCACTTGGACAACATGCATCTGCCGACTCCCTTCAGGGGTGTGCACTTGGGCGCCGGTTTGGAAAATCGCTGCATTGGAAAGGTCAAGGAGCAGTGCCCAGGCACCGGTCTCGAGCACTGCGTTCAAAGTCTAAACGTGTTTCGCATCACAGATGGAAAGAGATATGACGAGCTCACTCTGCTGTCCTTTGGGCTTTCATGCCTCCAGACAGATCTGCAAAATCACCTTTAGAAAGAGCACGGGCTGCACCCCGTGACGTGCCAAAGGCGTGACTGCCCGCTCCAACGCTTCTCTGGCAAAGCTGTTTCAACTGGAAGTCTTCCTCCTACTTCACGTTTGCATGCATAGCCAACACCCCAGCCCCTGGCTGGTTGTTAGAGCGTCCTTCATGAGCTAAAGAGAAGAATTCCCATGGAAAAAGTCGGGTCTGCACGAAGCCTGGTGGGAACTGGTGGGTGAAGGCGTGTAATGCAGCTGAAGTCGTACAAAACCCACTCGGTGACCAGATGTGACAATGCAGCTCACTGTAACTGAGCTGGTCCCTATCCAGGGAAGATTTAGATTTTCAAAGTAGACTTAGAAAAATGTACAGTAAAGGGCCTACGTGTTTGTCTCACTGTCTGAATAACCGCCGCACTGTTCGACCCCGATCATCCGCCTCGGGCGCAGGCACCAGGACAGCAGCACCCAGGATCCCCCAGGAAGCAGCTCGGTTTAGCGGCTGCCACCATGGCCCGAGAGCTGGCGTGACCGCTGTGCCTGTCCGGAGCTCCGAGTATTGGGATACCTCATTCTTTTCTTTTCCCCACTCCTTTTCTCTTTTTTTCAGAGCCAGAGCTTAGTGCACTCCCTCGCATTCAGGTTTTTTTTTGTTGTAACTAACTGTGCAATGATGAGCAATCATTCGGGGTGTGCATTTACCACCGGCTCCCATGCTGCGAGCCCAACCTCTGCTTCGTTTAGCACTTGCACTACTGACTGCTGAGCTGAAGGGCATGGGAAGCCAGAGGCTGGGATGCTTCCTTGGAGGGAGGGGTGATTCGGCTGGACAGTAGGAACCTCCCTTCCATTGCTCCTGTTAAAACTCATGTAGATAAACGGCGCTCCAAAGGCTGCTCGACACGGGTGGGTGTTTCCAGCCCTCCCCTCCCACGAAGGGCTGGCAAGGAGGCGACGAGCTGCTGCTCTTGGAGGGCACCAAACCCCCACAAAAGCCCATGCCTGAAGCGCGGGTGGCAAGGGACCCCCAGCAGCGGGCAGAGAGGGCATCCCTCCCACTGGAGGAGAGGTGCTGAGCAGCCGCCCCGGTTCCCAGCTGGCTGTATATAGATATCTGCTAGACCCCAGTACTCGCTAAGAAAAGGGAACTTTGTCCTAAACTTGCAGTGAGACCCGTGAAGCAATGCTTGATGCTGGAGGGCCTGTGGATGGAGCAGCGCTCCCCTCCTGGTACCCAGTGGCCAGGGACCCTGGCAGCAGATGCGTCGTGAACGTTAGCACTTTGAAGTTGGTGGCCTTGTTTTCTTAAAAGGGCTTGATCTCTTCATGCAGTTAAAACTAAATAATCTTCCCCATCATGTTGTCCTACTCCCCACCTCAAAATTAAACTATGAGCAAGCACCTGGATCGTTTAAGATATTATCCAGGACTCAAGAATCTGTCATTAATCTCCGAAGTTTATACCTTGAATATAAAAACATACACATCTGTCTTGGTAACAGCACTTGGTAAAGTAGCAGCTCCAAGTTCGAGCTGAGGTTTGTCCTTGAATTTGATTAACAGGAAAAAAACAACCAAACCCCAACCCACAGAGAAAAGCACCTCTGCATTTTTAAAGCCCCCAAACTGAAGCATTCATCCTATTGAAAAATTTACGTTTCCAAATGAGACACAGGAGGGATTTTACCTGCACCTTACAGATCCTGAACACAGCCTATGCCTCTGAAACTGCATTATACCTGTTAGGGGGCTAACAGGCACATAAAGGGTCTGGGACCGTTAAAGGTTCGAGGCAGTAAGTAGCACCCAGAACTACGTGGGCAGCCAGTCGCTTCCAACCACCCTTCTGCTTCAGGAGGCTGAAATGTGTATCCTGACAGGGGTGCACCACACAAAACTGACCCAGCCCTGCAGGGACATAGACACTGATGCTACTTCACATTTTCCATCCTAAAATCCCCAACAAATTGCATGGAAAAGAATTACCCAAACTGAGAGTGTCCCGTTAGCCCGGGAAGCCGTCAGAACTCCATCAGCCTTGAGTTCGCTGCTCCTCCAAGGTCAGTCTGCAGCTCTGCTGGAAGAAGTGGCAGATATCTCACTGCTGAGGGGCACGCGTCGACCTGACATCCTTCTATGTGTCCCTTTCCTAAGGGGAGAGGAGAGAGAGGGGTGCAGAACCGGGCCAGGAACACTCACCCTGGGCAGCTCTGTGTGCTTGGAAGCCAGGACGTAACCATGTTAGTGAGTGGATCTGGCTGCCTGCACCAGCCCACTTGTGTTTCCTGATAAACTTTGCTTTGATGACGGATTCCTAAGTTGAACAACTCCACTTTAAACTGAATACTGCAGAGGGGGGAAACTAGGGGGGGCCTTTAAGCCCCAGTTCCATGATCAAGACAAGGGGATGGGCTTGTGATGAATACTTGAGAATGGTACAAGATTTAAAAACGCAAATGGCAATTTTCTACCTGTGTTCTGTAATGTTTTATATGTGCGTGGTCTTTCTTAATGTCAAACTCTTGTATTTTTGTTGTTTATATGCAGCAGGACTGATGGCTGTGAGGGCGCACGCTATTTTGTAAAATATTCTCAGCCAGTTTTCCTGAGGAGGAAAACACCTGAAGTATTCACCTTCTCATTGGCTTGTACCTGCATGTATGGTATTGGGGCAGCAAGTGGAGACGATTAAAGCCGGCTTGAAAACTTCTTTCTGTGCTTGAGTTGAGCATTTCCAACACCCAGCTGAAACTATAAGATAGCCAATCCCATCCCCAAACAAGAGGAAGAAGCCCTCATTTCTGAAAAGAGCAGGTTTTGACTTAAAAGAAATCCCATCCTTGGTAAGCACAGAGCGTACCATGAGCTCAAGGGAAAACAGCCTGTTCTTCAGGCGACTCCTAAATCCCCCCAGCTTTTCCTATTCCCACTTTTTATAAAAGCTCAGCAGTGCCCTTCTGGACAGGCCCCGGTCAGGTTTTGTTGAATGTTCCTGGAGAGCCTCATCCTCAGAACTGCAGCTCTCTCCGCAGAGCTGCAGGAA
>NW_010399792.1:12601-19264 GCF_000710305.1 Buceros rhinoceros silvestris
CGTTACTCCCGCCCCCCCGCTGCGAGTCTCTCTTGTGTACAAAAGCATCAACTGACCCGATTCCGCCTCTGCCGAGCCTAGTTCTGTGCACAGTGCTAGTCCTGAGCTCCCAGGAAAACACCATTCTCCTGCCATGGGGACGCAGCCCTGCTAGGAAGCAGATGGAGTCGGTCTGATTTGGATGGAAGGCTCCAGACCCCCGCACCTGAAGTGAACATCTCACCCCCTGACCGGGGTGTTTAACACCATCTGTCACACTGTTTGACAACACAAGGAGTCAGCTGAGGTATCACCGCAATATTTTTATTTGGGAATTTACATATACACAGGACAGACCGTAGAAGTCCGAGTTCTTGCTCACGCTGATGAGTTTAAGCAGTTTGTGTTCTACCGAAGATGAGAAAAAGAAATCTGACCCACCCCCTTCTTATGCCTAGGTTAAAATGTCAAAAGCCAGCCAGGAAGGGGTACCAGGATTACACAGGAACATAAAAATATGAAAAATGTATAAATTAGGATGTCATAGTCATTTTAAAAGTGTAAGAAAACTTGCAGTGGGCTCTCAGCCCTTGATAAGTTAACGCTCAGTTAGATCATTAAAAGTTAAATACATTAACACCACATACCAGACAAACGCCACTCAAGGGCGAGTTCACATTCCAAATTGCCCCCACACTGCGCGAGAATCCTGCTTGCTCACGGGGGGAGGGAGTGGGGTCTTCAAAATGACTTTGGTTCCAATGAGGGCTGGCGAGCCAAGCACAGCAAGGCCTCAGCTCCGGAGAACTCCACTCAAGGGAAGAGGTAGCAAGGCTTGCTTGCCCCTGGGCTCGGGTCAAGATCCAGTTCCTCAGCACCAGACAAGGCTTCCACCCCTCCGCTAACCAAAACCCAGCTAACCCTGGAGTTGAAGTGATTCCTAAGTGCCGGTACTTAATACTGTACTTAAAACCCCAGATCTGCCGAGGCCCTCAGGTGCCCAGCAGGACATTAAGTGCTACCCAGAAGCATTAGTGGAGGTTTGTGCAAGGAGCGGGGTCTGCCCCAGAAGTGTGCATTGACTGTGCTAAATACAGGGGAGCTCATGTTCCGACCACTGAGGTTTCACCGTGTCCGACAGTGAGAAGGCAGAGATGGGTCTCGGCTATGGAAAGAGGCTCAGGCCGGGAGCCGGCCAGAAAGAAAAACCCTGAATGTCTCATGGAGCAGTTTTGAAGAACAGAACAGAAGGCAAAAATGGTCACGATGCAAGGGCTCATTTCCACATCTGAGTGCTGAGGGACTGATTGCTGCCCTGGGCACCTCCTCCACCCATTGACTGTCCATAGCCCATCATGCCATTAGCTCCATAAAAGTTCATCCCAGCCATCTGCTGGGTCATCTGCAAAGGGGAGAGGAGAGAAGTCAGTGCTGTGTCAAGGAGACTGCCAGCCCACAGTGCTCAAAGGTAAAACTCTTGCTCCCCACCTATTAGGCTTAAACAAAGCATTCTGAGGCGTTGTGGTAGACAGCAGCCACCGGTTTTGTGTGTACGCCCATCTTGCAAGCTGAGCCAGTTTCTGCTTTAGCTGTTGCACTGATTTTTGTTCCCCACAAGCACTGAGCCCTCTGATCGAGTTAGCCCACTGTGGTCCCCCAGTTTGCCTGCAGTGTCCACAGAACTCATCCCACCCCCGGAGCCAGGCTATCAAAGCCCCGAAGTCTCCCAGTAAGAGGCTCAGGTCTAACTGCCTCTGCCTCCCCCGCCCTCCATCCGCCATGGGATCGGCAGAAGATCACACCTCACCTGAGCGAGGTTCCACTGAAGCTGCTGTGCTGGCTGCACCCCATAGACGGGCTGGGGAACCGCTGCCATGCCAGCAACGTAGCCAGCCTGCTGTGCCGCCATCATCCCGTTGGGGACACTGATGACAGCGGCCTGCACGTTACCCATGTATCCTGCTGGTATGGCCATGGGAGTCACCATCCCTGCAGCTCCTGGCTGGGCCATCATTCCCACCGATGGAGCCATCATGCCTCCCATCATGCTGCTGGAGGGGGCTACCCCTGGGAAGCCAGTATATGCTGCTGCAGGATAGGCCATCTGAGCCGGGGCCATGAACATCGCTCCTAGAAACAGGCAGAGAAGCGATGAAGGGAAGAACTGCTGCACTTACAGGGCTGAAATGCCGATCCTTCCAGTCGGGGACTATCACAACGTTCCCTTCGCCATGACAGCCAGACTAAGCTGCTCATTATGCGACACACCAGTTCGAGAAGGACCACCTACATTCCCACATCTCTGCTTGTCAGCTATCAGGACACCCCACCCACTCTGGATTAGCGCGCTGCCGTTTGACAGCTCTATTCTGAGACCTGTTACCTTGCGCAGGCAGCTGAGGTGTTTGAGAGCCGTACAGGGAGAGGATGGAGTCTTTAGAGAGCTGCTTCTTCCCCACTTCCTCCCCTTTACCTCCTGGCTCAGGGAAGAGGTTCAGGTTTTCAGGAACAGATCCAGCACTTCCAGATGTTGGCATAGAGCCAGTGACCTGAGAAAGCACAAGAGCAACAGCTGCATTCAGCACTGGGGGAAGACACAGATCATCCCCTCATCCGAGCATCTAACAAGGCTTTGTCAAGCACTGATGCTCCCTACTTACCTTCCTGGAGTCAGAGTTTGACCCCACCGATGCAAAGAGATCAAGGTCCTTCTCCAAGCTGCTGGGCCTGCCGTTTGGAACGGTGGTGGTCACGGGAGCATCTGCGAGAGACAGAGCTGTGACGGCTGTTCTCACAGATGGCCTCCTGGCCAAGCAGGCGGTTTGCACATATGCCACTCAACCCAGTGACCTGACCTGCAACCCACTTCAGCCAACACACACTGCCAGCTCTTGGCTCATCCTTCTGGTGCCAAAAAGGAGCTGGCTCAGAGGACCAAGGACAAGCCATGCCCGTCCTATTATCCTGAGAGCAGCCAACGCTGCGTCTGGAGACCACTAAAGCTGCTCCTGCAATGCTATGGGCACAACCACCACACCCGCTTAAAGGAAAACCGTTCCTGCTGCAGCGCTGAGCACTGCGCTTGAGTTGCACTGAAGTTGAAGCAAAACACTGATAATCCCATTGGCTACTGCCCACCTGACATGCCAAATAATACTCAAAGCTCAAACCCATCAGATCAAAGATGGGGAGTAGGGCCACTGCAGCAGGCACAATACAGCTGGAAAGGTACTTACCAAGTCCTAGCAAGTCCATTACTGGCTCAGTAGATTTAGGAGAACTTTTTCTAGACTGCTGTGATTCTTCTTTCTTTTGAGGCTGGGGAAAAAACACCAAAAGCCTTGTTCAAATTTTGGTTTTACTCTGATACATTAGAGGCTTTAATGAGAGATTAACCCTTGAAATCCTTTTTTCCCCAGGGGACGCTTCCAAAGTGAGCAGGATTTCAGAGCAAGTATTACACAGTTGTTTCATTGTCCCTTTATGTCGGAACCCACTGACAAATCCAAGCATGCTCTAAACTAGGAAGAGAGTAACTGCCCAAGCTGGATTCCAGTCGGCTCTGCCATGCAAGGCAGAGCCCATCTGCTCAGTATCTTGCTGAGAAGCAGAGGAAAACTACCATTAGTGTGACTCAGTGCATCCACTGCTATGACTGAGGCCAAAAGAAATGCTTCCACACCAAGCTGGGTTACCTCTGCTCTGTTCCACAGCAGTCTCTACAACTGACCCATCGCCACGCCTTTGGGTCTTACCATTTTCACCTTCTCAAAGATGATGGGTTCTGGCTTCCTTTCTGATACCGCCTCATTACTCCTCTTCCATTTGTCATCCTTTTCTTTCTGAAAGGAAAAGGATGCTGACATGAGGGTCAAAACTGTCATCATACCAAGAGAAAGTTCATACAGAGCTTTACATGACACTGTTACTACTCTAAAACACCTCAGATACAGCTCCAGACCTGTATTTGAGGCTTGCCTGGCTTCAAGCAAGGAGCTGGATGAGTTGGCTTTCAAAGGCCCTCTCCAATTTAAATTCTTTCTCCAGAAAGAGTGACTGCAATCAGCCTGGCAAAGAGATTAGTCACTAATAGAGGAAACACTTAAACTATTTTCATAGTCACTGCGCACTCATACAACAGACATACACTGGTATCTTAACACATGTCAGAGCTGCTGCAGAAGCAATGAGAAACTAACCCTGAACGCATTGATGTCGATACTTCGGTCCATGTATTTCTTCTTTTCGTATTTATCCCGAATGAAGCTCTCCACCGCTCTGTGAGCAGCTCGTTAAAGACAAACGATTCAAGAATAGAAGACTTACGTAGCAGTATTTGACATGCGGATACGAGGTACAGGCCGTAACTAACTCACGACTGTTTAAAAAGCATTTCCAGCAGTAACTTAAAATAATTTAGTTGGATATAATAATTGGATCCAACTACTTCAGCTATTCTGTTTTTGTGCTTGGGTTATTCTGAGCGTGCTATAAAAGGTACATTAAACCAGGGCTTAAATTCCCAGCGTATTTCCTTCGCTGATGTGTATTTACTTCAATCATCACTTAAGAGCGTACATGTCATTAGCACAAGTCACACTGTGGTCAGAGAAATGGATTCTGCACCTACGAAAGCACCTCAGGCACCAGCATAAGACAAACATGGTAGTGGCGAGGTGCTCCTGTGTTTCTCTAGGTTCACAACACTACACCCCTGTAACAACTAGAAACCCTCCCCTAAAAGTTACAGCTTCATTTTTCAGAAGCATTAAACATTTTTCTTTGCGCCACTGACAATTTTAAATGCTCAGCATGTCTGATAGTCAACCCTTCTATTTGCCACAGACTGCAGCACATCTCATGTGATAGCTGTGGGTTGTAACACTTGTGTTCCAGATCTCCACCCCTACTGCTCGTCCACAATCCTCTTAACTCTCTTCTGCTCCGTTCTGTAGGCGAGTAGCCGGCGGGGACGCCACGCTCAGGGGGTGCCTAAGCTAGGAACTCATTCCTACAGCTAATGCCCAGGCACATGGAGTTAAACCTCCTATGCAAGGAGTGCAGCTACAAAGCAACATGATGAAGAGACTCCGTGTTCCCCCAGCAGCAGAGGAAGAAAGGATGCTGGTCTGTCTGAGGTCTCCTGAAGTTCTCGGGCAGGTAGGCTTCATACAGGCGATTTGCTTTGCCATTTCCCATCTCCTGCATGCACTGCAATTCAGAAGAGTTTGTGAACTGCTTGTTTCACGGACATTAAAGCTTTTACAAGTACCAGCACACCAGGCCACCAAGCAAAGTCTACCCATGTTATTTAGAAGGCACATGTGGACCTTTGAAGTCAGTTCTGCACCTGAAAGCCACTCTTCAGGCTTTCGGGGTGAGCTGTCTAGCTGGGATCCCTGATGCAGTTGCTGTGACCCCCCTGCCCTGCACAATCAACCAACCCCCAGCACCACAGCATGATACTGTAAAACAAGTATGACATTAACAACTTAAATCCTGCACTTCCAGAATGACTTTTACCTTCTGGAAGCCTCAAGGAGAGGCGGGCAGCAGCTCCAGACAGCAGGAGCCTTGGGCAGTTTTACAGAAACTCGCAGGGCATTTGTCATTACCCTCTGATGTTTGCCGAGACTGAAATGATGATATTTTCCCTCCCAGTCTAACCCAGCTTGGTATCTCCTTCCTGTTTCACTTCCCGTATCTTTGGCCTGTTGGGCTTTGAGGCCCCACTAGCAGAACACCACTGTTCTGTTCCAGTTGCATTACCTGTATCTGTTCTTGTGTCCACTGGTCAAGATTGACAGATTTTACCCTGGATATATGAACTCCCAGGTTCCTGTGGATCCCGGCACAACGAATGCAGATGAATACACCGATATTCCAGGATGCCCATCGTGGCCCTGCAAAGAGACAACAAGTGTTTCACACTATCCAGTCAACCTACAGCTGCCTTGAGCAACCGAGAAACTGCACCAAGTGAACTGGGACTGAGGTGTCTATGTTTTCATCCAGATTAGAACTTGGAATTAGACATCAGCAGGATGTTTAAAGGTTGTCTCCCAGTCATTACACTTAGAACTAGTATTTTATGCCCTCCCTCTTCCATTTTGAGAGTTCTACCCAAGACAAACAACTCTAAAAGGAGGGAAGAAAACAGGCATTCAAGACACTACAAACCCCTGATTTCATCTTGCCCAAACCCATGTAACAGTCACAGCACAGTAAGTCCATGCTCCTGCTTTCACAACAGAGACTCTCTTGGATAACCTGACATACCAACTGCAGTGCCAACTCTTTGGTAGTCTTACGCAGGAAGCTCCTGAGTAAGGACAGCAGCATGGGCAAAGCCCAGTCCTTTGTCCACCAAAACCACAGAGCCAGAGCAGGCCCCGGGTTGTGACTCTGGCACAGTAACAGTTCACTCCGCAGTTTCTGCGGCTCTAATCGGATTCACAGTTTGCATGCGGCTTTCAGACAGACAGGAGAGCTCCAAGGTGTAGAAGGGAGATCATGCCAAGGGAAAAAAAAACACGAGGGAAAGATTAACAAGCTTAGTTTTACTCACTGCAAACAGCTCTGAAGGAAATGCAGCACTGGGGACAGCAGAGCTCCAAAGGCACTGCCACCACTCAGCACCCCACCCAGCCAAGGCCAACAGACCCCAGCCGTCAAAACACTAAG
>NW_010399792.1:19378-29847 GCF_000710305.1 Buceros rhinoceros silvestris
GCCGTCAAAACCCTCAGTCCGGCTTAAGGAAGGACCTGCTTCTGCAGTAGAAGACAAGCGGGTTTCAACAGCAAATCATCTGGCTGGAGCCACCAGCCAGCCACCCAGTTACTGGGGCCAGGTTCCACTATGGGTTGATATCACTGTCCACAGGTAACTGGCCAAACAGCCACAGTGAAGCCACATCCTGAATGAGGGACCCGACAGCCTCCAGCAAACTGTGTGAGCCCTTTTTAGAGGCATCACTGTGGATGAGTTATTCTGTCTTTTCTTGCCACAGTTAAAATAGCACCCTCAGAGCTAATGAGCCTGAGGTGGGAGGGGGAAGAGGGGGGAAGTGTAATTTCGAAGCCCTAAAAAAGCAGCGCTGTATTTGACTCTAAGATGTGCTAGATTGTTGTTAACAGTTTAACTCCTTTTTACTGGGAACGTCTAGAGTATCCCAACAGATTTGGTGCTGCTAACACCATCAGTGGCTCAGGTCCCTGCCAGGGCAAAGGCAGGCAACCCTGACTCACCTCTGGTACCTACTCCAGCTAACTCATGTTATGATTTTAAAAGTCTTTATTTTTAAAAGTCTTCTGGCCTGTCCTGCCATTGCTTTCTGCTCTTTCTCTGGAAGAGCAGCCCCTAAGACCAATACTAATTACTGAAGCTGGTGAAACAACTCTTGGTGAAGGCTTAACAGGAGCACACTCCTGACTATACCTCAGTTCCTTTATTACACCTACCAAAATCCATGACTGGAGGCATGAAAGCAAGGGCACCACCTCAGCATGCCAGTTACAAAGCACAGCATGGGAGTAAAAGGCTTCCTCAGCGTTATGCCTGTGGCACACCAAGGTGAAGCCAGGACTCCTGATCCTCCATCTGATTTATTTGTGGAGTTCTCTCAGCTATAACGTGAGAGTGCCAGCAGGATTAAGCATGAGATTCAAGGTTAGATTTAAACTCTAGATATATTTAGCCTTTATAGGACTAAAAGGATTAACAGCCAGCTAGATGCTACATCAGGGCTGTAGTAATCAGCTCACTGGTTTGTCCCATGTAGTTGCTCCAGCCACTGCAGCCTCCTGCCCCACGATGCCACAGAAGAGAGTGACTCAGTGGGACAGCATTACCTCCATCCTGCCTTGGTGTTCCTTCATTTGCAATGCAGGATCTGAAGCAGAAAGGCTGAGCACAGGAAAAACAGCTGGCCAGCGCTGCAACCCACAGATCCCTGCTGGGGAAGAGCCCAGTCCTGAAGGAGCTTCATTCTGCCAGTGAATGCAAAAAAGTTCCTTTAAGATGCCGCACGACAGCAGTGAAGGGCTGACCCAGCAAGGTGCCATACACCAGGGAAGAGCTCTGCTTGCCTCAACACTGAGCAGAGCACTTGGGCACCCACACTGGTGTGAGACAAGTGACATTTGTCCAGCAGAATCAAACTCCACAACAACTTCGTGCTCATTAGAATTTCATTTGGTGCCTTGGGCAGTGAGGACCATTGCAGGTTCCTCATAGCGAGGGTATCCCAAGCAAGCGCCCGTCCTAACCAAGCTGCCACCGAGGAAGCAGTGGGCAAGGCCCAGATGTCCCAGTTAGGTTGGATCACATGCCACCTCCCAAGGCACCAGCCCAAATGCTCTCACTTGCCCTTCAGCTCTGCTAGCGTCTAATGCCCCCAACCACAAAGTCAAAACAACATTTTTACCATTCATGTCTTACAAAGCTCTTAGTCTCGTGGGCAAGGGGGGATGGGTTTTGCTGCAAATGTCAACAAGCCTCCCACTTCCACTTCCCTCTTTCGAGGCCACCATGAAGGAGCTCACGCTAGAAGTCACATGATCAAATGCCCAGTAAAGATCTGGCTGGGGAGAACTTTGTACAGCCATTTCCCCAGTTTCACGTGCCACATTCAAGGTGACTGACTTGCAGAAAGCCCCAGGTGGTTATTAACTGATGCCAGTTCAGTCACATGTTCCAGCATTTAACTTCCCAAAAACTAAACTGAGCTGAAGACTGCGCAGATGCTGCAGTGACCAATGAGGCAAAACACCTTAGTAGAAGGGCAAAATTTTTCAGAGAAGAATGTTCTTATATCAGTAAGTCACTGTAGAGACCACCACAGTACTTATCAGCACTGCTAGAGCTGCTCCGGAGCACTATCTGCCCGTGCAGCCTTCATGCACACCCTGACACCACTAATCACGCACATGAGGTCACGGCACAGGGAGCACTTTGCCTTCTGGGTCCAATGAACCATAGAAATTCACATGCAAAAGGGTTGAGGACCAGGCTAACAGAAACACTTAGCTTGTTAAGCCACTAGAAAGAAATTGGTCCTCACATGAATACTCACTGATGTTATAAAAATAGCTCCCTCGGGGCTGGCGTCCTCGTGGCCACCAGCTGTCTTTGGAGCTCGAGGTCTAAATGAGAACTTGCTTCCCATACACAAAACTGGGAGTTTGCTGCAGTGACAACCAGTATGGGATGTGCAAGCCTGATGCGTGTTCTGTTTTGATCCAGCACCTCGTGCCCCCCCGTACGTCACCTCATCTGTGTGCAAACCCTTCCTGGAGCACATCAGCCAGCTGCAGGTGAGTGAGAGATTAAAGACAGTGATTAAAGACAGTTTTGAGTAAGAACCAAACCAGATTGAAAAGCCTGGCTACACACTCACACTCTCGTTCCGGCACATGTTAAGGCTAGATCAGACCACCTTGAGGTTTACTTCTAGCCCGGCAGGGGCTGCAGGAAGATCACGAGCTTAAAAGCATCTGTTGCTCAGTCAGTTTTCACACTAGAACGCTGCACCAAATGCCTCAGTGTCTTGCTAAGTGAGGAGGCACCACCACCCCGCAGAGACTATAAAGGTATGTGCAAGAAACTCAGCTGCCCAGTCACTGCTTCCATGAGACAGCTCCACAGCCTGTGCTATGTCCCAGCCTGTCAAAATAAACAGCACATACTGAGCTGGGCACACCAGCTCCAGTTAGCGTCCAAGCAGCATCCTTAACACCTATAAGGGCTGCCTGAGTGACCTGCCCTTACTGCAGAGTCTCCCAATTCCCTTTAAATCCCCAGCACAGCCTGGCCAGTCCACGCCAAGTCTTAGTCACCAGCTGAAAGTTCACACTTGAGTGGTTTTAGTCGAGGAATCCCAAGGGGATTCACTCCTTACCCTTTATGTAGGCTTCAGATTTTGGCTCAAGCTACTCACTCAAGTTTCTGCGGTAATAGCCCTCCAGAAGGCATTTAAAAATCAAACAAAAGCTGGCTGCAAAGCCACTGCTCCTCTGAGAAAGGGAGTCAGGAAAAAATAGATGCTTTCACAGGCAGGAAGGAGAGTGCATCGCTATTCAAAGCCTGATGAAATATTCTTAGTGCAAACAATCATTTGCCTCGCAGGCTCCCTGCCCACAAGCGCCCAGCTGTAGCAGGGCACCATGCCTGCACAGCCCATTGATCCCAGTTAACACTGCTGCATGTGTTGGGCAACAGTATCATACAACCAGCCTCTCTGAGTGCTCACGGGGGAAGTGGATGTGGGAAATTCTCCTCGGAGCCGGATAATCCCTGCGAGATGACATTCACATCCTCCCGTACAAGCCCTCACCAGTACTTGGAAATGCCTCATCAAGTCAGAGCTGAAAAGCTCTGCTTTATGCAGAGCCAAATGAGGAAATAGTCCAGGATCCCAGAGCTTCCTCTGACTTGCTGTTTCCTTATTCTGGAAAGAAATTGCTTAATGACTTACTGCAATTCATTCTGCTCATAGAGGAGCTATGACAAAAGCTGTCTTACAAAACTGCTTCCTCTGCTCTTTGCTGGACGTCTGTGCCACAGGCAAGGGGTCAGATGAGTTTGGGGAAACAAGGTGAACTCTGCTAGTGAGTAAAAACCACAGTTAAACTCAACTTTGAGATCTCAAAATGATGCTATTCAGTTATTTACACAGGGAGCTCATTACTGGCCTGAGTACACACCCTGATGCAGGGTACAAGAGCCCATCTTTGATATTTGTGAAGCACTAACACCTGCTCTGCCCCCACACCTAGTACTGGACTAAGCTATTTGTGGAGTCTCAGGAAGCCACTAGAACCCAGTGAAACCAGGATGCTACCAGCAAAAAGCTCCATGGCAAGGGAGTTCAGTAAGGACATACACCTAGTTAAGTAGATCAGTGGTTCAAAAATTCAGCTTTATGCCATTCTTTGAAAGAGAAATGGGCTGTTTTCAGGGCTTTTCTTTGTCATGGGTTTAGTGAAAGATTGCTGCAGTAATTATAGACTTTAATCACTCTTTGCAGGAAAAAGGAAGAGCCAGAGGCATCTATGGGGGCTGAGAATTGCTTCCAACAGCAGCTTGGAGCTTTGCCTTAAAAATCTGCTCAGCCATAAGCAGCTATCAGTATGCTCCTCCCCCAAAAGTCACATTTGCTACAGGTACCTTACTGGCCAAGCCAGACCAAGGTGACTGGTACTGGCTCACTCTCCTCTCAGGAACAGGCTTTGAATTTTGTACAGCTTAGCAGAAACAGGAAACACTTGGGTGCCCAGTGGCCTTGAAGGCAGCTCACAGCAGCATTCACTCTACCTTGGAGCAGAAGGGAGCTTGCAGAAGCAGCCTGCACCACATGTCTTATTGCTACCCCCTTGTTCTTTGAAGACATTCTGTGATGATACAACCGCAGATGGAGTAAGGTGGAGGAAATTAAAAGAGACACTGCAAGCAGCAGCTTGCTGTTTCAGCAAGTGATATTTATGAGTTCAGCAAATAAACTGTGAACATGACAATTCCAAGCAGATGCAGTAACAAGAATCCAGGAAGAGACCTGGTTAGCATCGCTGATACTGATGGCAACACAGCCTGAAGAGGAAAGCCAAGTTCCATGATCCACGTATTTCCTGCGGTCACTGGGCTTTGACCAAATCTACACACTAGTCAGCCCTGGAAGTCACTGGGGTAAAGGCAGCTGATTTCCAGGAGGCCTTAATTTCCATGAAATGCAAAAAATTCAGGTAGCAGATGCCCAAATACTGTGTAAAGAGAGCAGCAGGATGGAAACTCTTATTACACCATCAAATCCCTTACAATTTGCCTTTAATTCTTCACAGCATGTTAAAAATATTTAGACCCTCAAACTCAGTTGAGCTGTGCAGTTATGTAGAAGTCACTAAGTCCCTAAAGGGAGGAGTCTCAGCTTCTGGGCCACTTTGTGCTTGGTTGAGAGTCTTTTCAGTATCTAGTGCCAGACATGAATTATTTTTCAGTTACCAAAAAGGACTCAACTTTTGTAAGGAAAGGGCACAACCTGGCCAGCACGGAGTGGCAGGTTCTGCCAAGAATAGAGGTAAGCAGTTTAATGAGGCAGGGAAGGTCCAACTGTAGCCCAGGTAAATCCAGCTTCACAGCCAGAAGCAGCTTTGCTCTAAGACAGTTTCTCTTGAAAGCTCAAACTTTGCCCTAGATTTCCTGGGACACACCAAGTAATCACTATGCTGGATCAGCCTGAAGGAGACCAGAGCTATTCCTGATTCTCTGGCTGGTTGTGATAACCTACTTGCATTCTGGCCGATGAATTACCTTTAAACTGCAGAGGCAGTTTCTGAAGAGGCTGGCACACACGTCCCGAGCGTTGGATACCTTATGTAATTCCTCCAGCAGTTACTATAGGAACAAACTTTTACTAAAGTTGCAGCTATGCTCTGCGATCACACGGTGGGTTTGGACCTTACCAACACCCTCTGCTCCACAGCCGCTCAGGGCACAGGCTCTCCAGTCAACGAGTGGGTCAATCCAGCTGGGCCAGATGCAGAACGCTGTTAAAGCTGACACAGTTTGCGAGTTGCTCTCTGCTCGGAGGATTATCTTTATTATCTATTTCTGGCAGACACGCACCTGTGTATGTGACTCAGAGGTCTGCATATCTTCTTACTCTTACGGTATCTTCCTACAGCACAAGCCAATTCCAGAATAAATCCCCATGGGAAAGGCTGTATGGGAAGCTACAACTTTAAGTGGATGCAGGCAGGGTCAGGCTCCCAGCAGACAGAGCTGTGTTCCCTCCCAGCCAGTTTCACAACATGCTCAGGCCTCTCAGGTGAAGATCACCAAGGGGTAAAGCCAGTCTCACAAAGCTAATTTCCAAGCCTTTACACTCAGTTAAAATCAATGGTGCTTCATGCTCAGGACTATTCCTTTCAGACCTGACTTTTAAAGAGCAGAACAGTTCAAAAGCAGGAGAGAAAACACAGTGCTCATTAGGATAACTGCAGAATATTGTTACTGCAGCTGAGAATTAAAATGAGTGTATGAGTACATACACATCCCCTCTGGCAGGCTGCCATTACATAAGACTGAGCTCCCTCCTAACACGAGATTTTTCCAAGGCAAGCTGAGAAGCTTCATCCTGCCACTTTGCTGTTTGAAGCCCACTGCGGGCAAACAGCATGTGCAGCACTACCCACTGCTCGGTCCTCCCATAGCGATCATTTCTTCACACGCAGTTCCAGGCAGCTCTTTAAAACGTTACTCTTCATATTGCTTTTACTGAAGAGGAAAATCAGTTGCGATTCAATAGTCTGCTGATGGAGGAGCTGAGTCACAACAGATTTTTGTTGAATATTAGCAACACATTTTATATTAATACCAGTTCAGCTGGACTGAACCATCTGTAATTCACCAGGTTCCCCATTCCACTGCAAGTCTTCCTTCCTTAACTCCAGCCCATGCTTTTTATCCTGTTCTTCCCACTGCCCACCCTTATTCAACCACCTCTTCACTGGTATTTTCAATGTTCTACCCCTCTTTCAGAGAAGACTGCCAGAAGAATTACAGCTGCGTTTGTGTTGTGTTTGGCAAGAGAGATCCCCACGTAAAGCTGAAGTTAGAAGAAGGGGTTGGTTTCAGCATGGAATCCACAGTTCTCACAAGCACAAGGGACAAAGGGAAGAGACAGACAAACCAGGAGGAGCACAGGGCAACCTTAGCTGATGGACAGATAGAGCAGTCCTCGCTGGTGCTCCTGGGGAGGAACCTGCTGTTCCGGCATCAACGAGCCTGGATCCAAGGAGCCTGCTGGATAGATGGGACTGGAAGAGCAGAGGGGAAGAGTTTGGGAAAAGGAGAGAATCAAATAGAATTAGCCTTATGTTACTCAAGTTCACCACAGAGCTTTAGAGTCAGAACTGCAGGGAAGAATCCAGTTCATCTAAGCGTTACTCAAGACAGAACAGTTTCCTTTTACTGAAAGACATCTGAACACTTTGCTCCATCACAGGATGCACCACTCACTACCCACCCACCTGCTTTTGATCAGATCACCCAGTTCACCCACAGTTACTTTGGATGGAAAGTTTGCAATGCAAAGAGGAAGAAGCAGGCAAGAGATCTCGCCCAACTTCCTCTGAAACATAAGCCTCTAACTATGGCAGTGTTTACTGCTGCAAAAGCAAAACCACCCCAAGCTTTCTTTCCAGTTCCTTGTCCTTTTTTCCCCTCCAACAACTGAGACCAGGGTCTAGGGAAGCCATCAAGCTCATGCTTCCACAGCTCTGCTTCCAGGCTCACCTGCGTAGCTCTTAGAGAAGAGTTATGCAGAGAAAGCACATGAAGCTATCACTGTCTCCAACAGCAACTCCAAAGAAACACCTTGGGAAGAGCAATGTCCCCCACCAAAGTTACTTGAATCCCAGATGTACAAGGGAAAGACAATATACTGGAGAAACTAGTTTCCCCCCTTATCACACTTAAGGGCTGGACTAGGAATCAGTAGGCACTGCCTGATGGAAAGCAGGTAAGAGATGCAGATAAGAGCAGATAGCAGATGACCTCCTCTTTAAGCAATCCCTCTGGTAAGGGCAGAAGGGATGGACAATACCCAGCTGTTTACCAGCACGGCACAGCAAACAAGACCGTGTTTGCTGTACTGGTTCCAGAGTGCAGGGCCCAACCAATAGCCACCATCAGAGAGCTGACGTTTCTGAAAACGAGACTTACCTAACACTGAGAATGTTTGTAGAGCATGAAATGCAGGGGGTACTCACTAGCACTGCAGCTCACACTGACAGGTACTGCAGTCACCTTTGGCTCTGCGTGTAGATGTGGAAAAAAATACAGTAACAAAACCCAGCAAGTAGCTGGGTCACTGGGAACAGGCATAGCAGCAGTGTGGGTGGCATCTGAACAGCCTCTGCCTGTCATGCGAGCTTTGAAACACTCAGATCAAGAGCCAAGCTGCTACAAAATTCCGTACCTTCAGCATAAAAACTGATGGTCAAAAGCCAGTGTTTTATCATAGAAGTGCCTGGCAAGGGGCTGTATGAGCAGCCAGGTGCTTACGCTGCCTTCAACTTTGTTGAAACTCCTGCAAAAATCCTCACGATGCTGAACGTGAGCTGACATAAGAAACCACTTAACCACCAACCGCTCAGCATCACTGAACCGCACCCGCGCTTCAGCCACGGCCTCAGCACACTGGTACCCTCAGAAACAGCACGAGTCCATTCTCCCTCTGCCTCAACCTGCATTCGAAAAACCACAACCAGCTAAAAGCAGAGCAAGCACCGGCTGCACGGAAAATCAGCCATTCTTCCGGCCTCTCATTAGCGCAGAGTTTCGGTTCTTAAGCAGCCCCACGTCTCAAATGAAATGTGCTCTTTAGTCAAGTAAACCTGAGTCTCATTTCCCTAAACAAAGCAGAACGGTGCCCTGACATTCAGCAGCAGGAAGATCATCAGGCCTTTCTTGCTGTGGCTGCAGAGCAGCTCCAGTGCCTTGCCAGGAGAGCACCACATCCAGCCACACTGACCAAAACAGGGCCCAGTCTGATGGTTTGACTGGCACCTCCTACCAGTCGGACACCGGCTGGAGAGCTTTCCACATACACACCTCCTGCGGCCACAGACACCACGTGCTGCCCTTGAGGATGAGATTTCACATCTCCGTGAGTCTCGTTAGTGGGTAATTATTTTGCCAGACAACTGAGAAGCACAGAAGGCTGCTCTCCAGGACTGACCCAGCCTACCTTCCCCCACAGGAGCAGCATCCAGCTTTAGTGGCAATGCTGAATCGTGCCTTCGACTTTTATACATTGTTATCAGGAATAGTGCGTTTCCAGGTGTACTATGAACAGGAGAGGCTACGCAATCACATCAAAACAAGAAACCTGGAACTGGGACAAGAATTCACTGTGTACATTACTGTCGCATGCCTCAAAGGACAAGATAAGGCAGCTATCACTGCCCTTGGCACCGTTAGGAGCTGAGAGATAAGTGCTCTGCAAGCAAGAGGAATATTCTCTCCACCAACACCACCATGTTCAACCTATGTGGTCGACCAAAACCAGGTGTGAAACACCACTCAAAACAAGCCACCTCCACGATCAGGCAGGTCCTTACCATGAGGTTACTGTGTTTGGGGTTTTTTTAGAGCAGGGCTGGAAACAAACCCCAATAGCAGCATTACTAATGTTGTTCAGCAGAGCTCGCTGCAGTTTTTAGAGGTCATATGGAGGTGATAGTCTCCCACTTACAGATGGGCACAGGACAGCCCCTGCTCTGAGTTCATTTATTGCAGCTACTGGGAAACAAGCCTCAAGTTCAGATCTCCAAATCATTATAAAAGCTCATTAGAGGAAGATTTTAGCTATGCATAAGCACAGCCTTAACCCTTTTGCTGGAGGAAAGCAAAGCATTTCACAGGAGCAAGCTACACAGGGGTATCTGCACCAGCATGGAACAAGTAACAGTTGTTTTATTCACTCATTTTCTCATCTGGAATTCAAACACAGACATCTGACTTCCTCGCTCCCTCCTCCCGCTCCTTTCTAAGAAAGGGACAGATCCCAACATGCCTCGAAAGCAATATTAACTGGAAAGGAAGCACACGGCAAGACTCTGAAATTCCTTCAGCAGTTACAGGGCCATTTATAACTCCCTCCTCTTCCTTACCCTCTGCTCCTGCCCAATGCTCTAAAGGTGATCAGCAGCTCACATTACAGCTCTGCTTTACAGGATATTACTCCTCATCTAGAAATGCCCTCCAAAACTACACAGTGCCAGCTCTCCAGGTTCCTCCTAACACAAGCCTTCTCCAGGCCAGCAGTCCCCACACACTGATAAGCATCTGTATGCTGCCAGAGGAGATCAGGCCCCAGGGCAGTCAGGGAGCCACTTAAGTTCCATGAGCAGATTTCAGGCAGTTTTCTCCTCAACTCACTTGCTGAAGGAGCAGAGGCTGCAAAGTAGGGTTTGAAAGGCACAGGAGCAGTTTCTCCGAGAGCAGCAGTACCAGCACAGCCTGCTGCAACATGGCTGCTGCGACAAACAGTGACTTAAACTCCGCTGAAGCCAAATTTGGGGGGTTTCGATTGCTTTTTAAATACCACGCGCCTGCTCAACCCAAGGGAACCGCCAACCGTTATTTACCAACCCCCAAACTGCCCGGGTCCTCCTCTGCAGCAGCCTCAGGCAGCACCG
>NW_010399793.1:0-656 GCF_000710305.1 Buceros rhinoceros silvestris
TTTATAATTTATAATTTTGCGTATTAAAACCCCTTACGGTTTTAAGCCATATACAAATCTCTAAAAGTCTTTCATAAATAGGAAATATTTTGGATTTATTCTAACGAAAAGGTGGTTTGTAAGCACTCCGCATTCCAGTGAAGTGATGAACTACAACTGAAAAATTAATCAAAGCTACAATATCAGAAGCAGCAAACCGATGGTGCTGGAGGCAAGGAAAACCAGTAAGGTGTATTTTAGTTCATAGCTTTTGTTCTCTCCCTTTTTTTTCCCCCCACCTGCGCAGGTGGAAAAAGAAAGTCTACCATTGTGGATGTTTTAATCTCAGTCTAAAAATTTGTGATTTGACTAATCGATCGTCTCAGCAATAAGGTGTCTGCTACTTTTTGACTACAAGTTCTGGCATGTCTAGAAGCAGTGTGATGTAGATAGATAAATACATACATACATACATACATAGTATTTTAACTGATCTGCTGAAGACGTAAGCCATTCCTCCATCTTACAAAGCCTTACAGTTGGCAGCCATTAAAACCTTCAGGGTGCAAAATATATTAATAGATGCAAAATTCAGCTCAACTGTTAGATATTCAATAATTTCTTCTATTATGTTTTCTCTAGATGTTTGTCTTGTGAAGTCAAACACTGTTTAACCA
>NW_010399793.1:779-4617 GCF_000710305.1 Buceros rhinoceros silvestris
TCCTGCTGACTTTTGAACAGAAATTATGTGAAGGTCTATTTCTCTTCATTATGATTCAGTTATAAGTGAGAAGACTCTTGCAGCCTCTCTCTTGCGAAGACCGTTTTAAGTACAACTGCTGCTGTGCTAACTGGAGCTTGAGATCCACTGAGGCACTTCAGACGCTTGATGATATTCCTCAAGGGCTGCAATACATTCCAGTCCCTGCTTTTACAAAGGACACCAGAATAATGGAGTATCTTTGCTTTAACAAAGCAAATGTTGTGGTCCTTAGACTGGAGACTTTGTTGAGTATTTACAGCTTCTCCGCAGTAATAAGATTTCTGGACAACTATGAGCAACTAAGTCAAAATACCTTATTAGTAAGTGGCTTGGGTATAAGTCTTTATTCTGCTGCGGATAGCAGGCCGTATCACTGCTTTACCATTAGAAGGAGCAGAAAGCACTCCTTTTTAAGTAGGTGTATAATGCATATCATTTCCTGCTCAGACAGCTTGAGGTCTTTAATGGGTTTATTCACAACTCCACAAGTTGATCCTTCTAGGGATTTTGCCTGACGATAAGGTTGCAATCAGTGTGCACTAAACAGCACAGCTCTGAACCTCGGTGTAGCAAGTTTGATGAGGTAAGCTTCTTGCTTGTCTTAATCCATCAAATATAGAGAAAAGAACTCCTCTGAGGGAAGTGGGCACATTAATTCATGTTCAGATGTCAGCCGTGTTGGCCTACCAGTGGTAGTGTGCTAGGATCAGCTTAACAGGCATAATATGGTAAAGGATTTATAGGTGCTGTTGTCTACAAGGAACTGAAGTTTGTTTAGTTACTGTTGTGGGCACTGATCATTGTTCCTCTGAGATTTAAAAAAACATGAGTGTCTAAATAGAAAAAGAAAAAAAAAAACCCCAGCTCAAAAAACTGTGAAAAAAAAAACCCCAACAAACCAGGGAGCTATTTAAAAATTAGGGCTTGAAGATATAGAAGAATCTAATCAGGATATATATCACTATACACTATAATGTTCAGCTGCCCACGAAGCTCAGACAGGGATAATACTTTCAGTTGGAGAAAGGAGAGGATTTAAGTGTAACACCTAAACATAATTTTTAATATTTTTCATACTTGGAGAGTTAATTGTTCCAGTTTGTGAATAGAAATTCATAGAGAAAAAGCCCCACCACATATCAGACAGCACCTTCCCAACAGCTAAGCTTTTTCCCCATTTGCTGTCTATTCACACAGGCCTTGGAATCAGTGCTAAGAAGATTGGGGTCATGCGTGTGGCATTAATTTATGCACCCCGGGAAGGAGTTTTATGCATCAGAGGTCTATTCAAGCACAAGCAGCTGTTGCCAAGAGCTCGGTCATTAGAGGCAGAGGCTCTACATCCGTTACTTCTGAAGAAATGGCAGGAGGATGCCCAGGAGACCATGTGCAGGTGCCTGGTGCAGGATATTTGGTTACACAAAAGAAACTAGATGCATGAACCTTCCCGCCCATCAGGCTTGCTCCATTGTGCTTCTAGAAGAGGCCAGCTTGTAAGGATTTATGGAAGACTATCTGCTGAGCTTCTCCAGTCAAACCTATTATTTATTTATTTATTTAAGAGAGTAAAGAAGGCACACTGTAGCCTTTAGGAAGCCTATTTTGCCCCCATAGCCAGAAGGCGGCACGATTTACGATGTTTAGGATGTCTTATTCGAGATCTCCAATATGTTGGCTAAGATCTTCAGAGCCAAGATGGCCTGTGACAAATTCCATTTGGGTAGACATGACAGACCCCACAACCTTCCCTCTGCCATTATTTCAACTCTCTCTGTTAACGAGATAGATACACATCATTTCTTAATCATGCTGTTCAAACAGAAGGAAAAACAAATTATAAAGTATTTCCCAGTGGTGGAAATTAAATAAGCAGCAAGAAAAGTATTCCACTTCCACTTTGAGTATCTGGCACAACTTAGATAGGCGACAACACTTCTGCAAGAGGGACATCATTCTTTAATGCCGTATGTGCGAGGGAAGACACCTCTATGAATCCAAACACAGCTGGAGTCAACAGCAAGCTCTCAGCGTGAATGCAAAGACAAAATTCACTCTTTGTTGCTCAAAATAAATAAGAGGAAAGGGAATTCACTTCTCCAGTTTATTGACAATCGCCCAGCTGCAGGAAGGACCATTTCCCTTTCATTTCACACCCGCCTGGTCAGGGAGGGCTGGACCAGGAGTGCTGTTACTCCTTCAGCACACCAGCACCAGTCTCTTTAGAGCTGGTGTCTGCCATTGGGTTTACGAAGGGGCTAGCAGCTACCTCTGGCTGCTCGGGTCCCAGCACTGCTCAGCCATGCTGTCCAAGTACTCCTCTAACAGCGCAACACTCCTGCAAATATTTCTCCTGAGAAAATGAGCCACAAATTCTGGGCAGAGTGCGGCATTAGTCAGAGGTTTAATCATTTCCCTTGAGTATGCTTTCCATAATCTGTGAGAACTCCTCACAGAATAACTGATGAATGAGCTTAGTTATGAGAAAAAGGTTCAGCTGTGAGATTTAGTTAGTTAGACTGCCTACCTTCCTTACTCAGTCACCTCTTTTGACAGGTGTTCCCTCTTTTTCTTGACTGCTGTCTCATTCTTTTCATGTTCTCTTTTCTTTCTGCTTTCTTTCTCATCTCTTTTTCATTTACCCACCCCTTTCCCTTTCACGTAGCTCATAATTCTTTTGTCTTGCACTTGGTCTCCTTTAAAGATGTACAAAAATTAAGACGTGAAATTAAGCTCTCAAGTCCTAGGCAGTGACCCTGAGACAGCTCAGTGCTACTGGAATCCACCTTAGTGAGTATATCAAGGTTAACAACAGCCAGTGGAGTCTCCCTGTTCTAAAGAGTTGGCTTTGTATTATCTTGATCACGTCATGACTTTTAAGAAAAAGAAGGTCAGGTAGTGGTAGAAGTCACAGCTCCGTGTGGTCAAGCAGCCACACAGCACGATTGAAGATGTTGTTGTGACTCCTGGCTGGCACTAGCCAGGTGCCGTACTAAGGGGCTGGGAACACTTGTCATGTATTTTCCTGTGATGATAGAAACTTTTTGCTGCATTTAGGTGGAGCCGCTACTGTGAATGACTTCAGAACCCCACATTTGCAAAAGTGCTGCCTAGCGACTCAACCCAGGTCGAAGTGAATATGTATTTCTGTCCCCTGAATTCTGACATCACTAACTGAACTCCACGTAACACACGGCAAATGCCACACAAGGGCCACAAAGATGGGGGTTTGGGCGAGATGACCTTTGAAGGTCCCTTCCAACCCAAAGCATTCTGTGATTCTGTGATTGTGTGATCAGGGGCTGGAGCACTTCCCCTGTGAGGACAGGCTGAGAGAGTTGAGTTTGTTCAGCCTGGAGAAGGCAAAGCTCCTGGGAGACCTGCCAGCAGCATTCCAGCGCCTAAAGGGGGCCTATAGGAAAGGTGGGGAGGGACGCTTTATCAGAGACTATAGTGATAGGATGAGGGGTAAAGGCGTAAAACCGAAAGAGGGTGGATTTAGTTTAGGTATCGGGAAGAAGTTCTTTTCTGTGAGGGTGGTGAGGCACTGGAACAAGTTGCACAGAGAAGTTGTGGATGTCCCCTTCCTGGAAGTGTTCAAGGCCAGGTTGGATGGGGCTTGGAGCAACCTGATCTAGTGGAAGGTGTCCCTGCCCATGGCAGGTGGGGCGGAACTACATGATCCGTAAGGTCCCTTCCAGATCGAACCATTCTATGACGTTTCAGCCCCACTCCGAAAAGGCGCTTCCAGCATCGATTTCGTCCCCACAGAAAGCAAGCTGTGGCCGCTCCCGACCCG
>NW_010399794.1:0-2551 GCF_000710305.1 Buceros rhinoceros silvestris
GTACTTATTTTAAAATTCCTTTTGGTCAGGAAAAGTGTGGTTTTCATAAGCCCTTTTCAGTGTGAATTTTTTGTAATGTTTCACAGTGACATCACTTTAAGGTTTTCCATAGCCTTGGAATTTCTTCCAATTAACGGAGAAAACATTAATACCCATTTAGGAAGATAATTCTTCTGTTGCTAAAGAATCTCTTTGGTTACACCTCAGGCAGCAGAAGCCTCCAGGTGAGCATGTCCTGGAGAGCCCCAGACCCACAGCCCAGAGGATCTGGGCTCTGCCAACAAGCTCATCCCAGCTCTGCGGCCAGGGCAGGAGCAAGGACATGGGGCTGCTTCCCAGACCTTTCCAGCAGAACAGAATGACTCTCCTTTCCTCACTCCAGCTCTGAGCCTGCTCCTTGGGAGCCATCCTGTGCCATGCAAGCCCTTCCCATTTATTTGAAGACTGGGCTCGCTACACCTCGCTGTGTGTTTAAGGCCTGACCGTGCCTGCACAGGGGCACAACAGAGCCAGCCGAGGGGCTGGTTCAGTCCTGCCAAGCCCAGAGTGCCTTCAGCTGTGCTCCTGCCCTGTGCCAGCCCAGCCATGCCATGCTGCCTGAGCCCACCCACCCGTGCTGCCCATCACCTCCTACCTGACGTGCTGGGGGCTGCAGGGTTTCCCTCAAACAAACTGTAGTTATCCTTTGCGAATGCAGGAGTTAATCTGCCAATAAATGTTGCAGAAGCAGTGTATGGACCATAAAGCCTGCAGCCAGCGTCCCTTTACTTACCTGGGGAGCCTTGCTGGATTCTGCATCACATTAACTACTCCGGGTCTGGAAACCCCATCCTGGGTCCTGCAAGGGGTGCAGGGAGTTGCACCCCCTCACTCTGCTCTGGTTTCACTGTCTTCCCGAGGCTGGCAGAGCATCTGCATGTTTCAGACGGGTTATCCTTGTGCACCGTGTTAAGCTCTGGACCAGCAACGGACACGGATGGCTCCTCTCCCAGCCCCAAGCCCAGGCTCGCGGAGCACATGCAGCCAACGAGCAAGAAGTACATGCCCAGTCATCTTCGTTATGTTAACAGCTCGTTTCTTAGGCAATAAACCACAGAAAAGAACCCCTTCGGAAATGCTGAAATTAAAGTATTTCAAACAAAATGCCTAAAAATCTCCAGGTTGACCACGGTAGCGGAGAGGAAAACACAGTGTTCACAGTTGCACGGGCAAGTTTCCGAATGCTAGGGAAAAGCCACATCCTATTATTTCTGGAAGTTAAAGCAGATTTCGTATCTAACACACGGCGCTAACGTCAGTGATCCAGAGGAACCTGCCCAGCAGCCCAGCTGGGTGAGGAGCATGACAGGCTTCCCAAAAGAGGGAAACAAGCAAGAAAGACCTTTCCGGTGGCTGCCTGGTGGTTGCCGTCGCTGACGCTGGGACGATGCTGGGTACCATCCCAGGACAGGGCTGAGGCACACAGAGCTTCACTCTGCTGCTGTGCCTCAGTAACAGACACACTTGCTCTCTGGTGCATGTGTAAGTAATGCGTGGAAGGAGTCCAACCCTTATTGGGTTATTTCCACATAACCTGCTGCTATCTGGTACGGGATGCCGGCAGGTTTGGGGATGTTATTTGGAAAAGATAAATATCCTCTCTCATATGGGGAGTATTATTTTATATGAAACATTGTCTTGTAAAAGCTACTCGAAGAATTTGCACTCACTGGAGAGGCTGAAGTAGGGGCAGACACACAGCTCGCAGAAATTCGAGGTTGTGGTGAGGACAATCTCCTCCTCATTCTTCTGAATAAAAGAAAATACAGACCATTTCCATCTCTGATACCTCCAGTCGGTCCCCAGGACAGTTAGCAGGTGCTGTAAACAGAGTACACTGTAACAGGACTTTAAATAAAATTTATGGCTGCTGTAAATTTACAGTATTCAGACCCCCAGAATCTTTTAAAAGCACGTGTGCCTTTTTCTTATTTAGAGACTTCACCATCTGGGAACTTTGGATCTCCTTTTGGTTTTTGGGATACTGGTATTTCTAGAAGCAATGTTGAAAAGCTGAAGATCATGTTGGTGATGTGCATCTGCTTTGCTCTCCTGTGCCATGTGCTGCCGTTCCCTGCATCCTCTGTTCAAAACCACCTCCTTTGTCACAGGACAGAATTATCCTCCCTAGTTAATTTTCAGTGTTGTGCAGGACCAGGGTTTGACCTCCCAGGGGCAATATTTCCATGTTTCGGTTCTACCCAGAACTGAATTCACTTTCTCCACTCACTTCTGTGTCGGCAAGCAAGACCCAGAATCAGCATTTAATACAACAAGGCAAAGCACCTGGGTGGAAATGTGAGGGAGAAAAAGAGGGAATAAAGGTGAATGACCATGAACGGCCACACAGCACACTGCTGATGGGTTTCTCTTGTTTCTTTCCCAGGGAATCTCCAGCTGTTCCTCTCCCGCCCAGGCTTGAAGCAGAGCTGCAGATAGGAGGGAAAGCGCTAGTCGGCTCGACCCCCCGCCTCAGGGTGGAGGCTCCAGCCCCCCCCGCCACACCGCCGCC
>NW_010399794.1:2650-4244 GCF_000710305.1 Buceros rhinoceros silvestris
CCCCCCAGCCACAGCCAGCCCCGGGCTGTCCAGCTGGGCTGAGATGGTGGAAATTCTGCTCCTTCCAGCTTCACTTTTTCAGTTGAAACCCTTGGCGAGGTTTCTGTTTTGCTTAAGATTAGGTTCCACCTTCTCCCTGTGGTGCAAGAGCTTGGCCCAGGTCTAAGAGGTCTTCGGAGCTGGCAGCAGCCTCAGGAGCAAGCCCCAGCCACAGCCAGCCCCGGGCTGTCCAGCTGGGCTGAGATGGTGGAAATTCTGCTCCTTCCAGCTTCACTTTTTCAGTTGAAACCCTTGGCGAGGTTTCTGTTTTGCTTAAGATTAGGTTCCACCTTCTCCCTGTGGTGCAAGAGCTTGGCCCAGGTCTAAGAGGTCTTCGGAGCTGGCAGCAGCCTCAGGAGCAAGTGGAAACTCTCAGAGTTACCCAAGAAGCTGTATGATCCTGTCAGCGTGTTGGGTCTGCCGGGGGCTGCGGGCCGCTGGCAGTGATTGCCCGGGAGCACACGCCACGCTTGGGTGGGGGCGATCAGTTCCAGGGGAGCAGAAATCCCTGTGGTGCAAGAGCTTGGCCCAGGTCTAAGAGGTCTTCGGAGCTGGCAGCAGCCTCAGGAGCAAGTGGAAACTCTCAGAGTTACCCAAGAAGCTGTATGATCCTGTCAGCGTGTTGGGTCTGCCGGGGGCTGCGGGCCGCTGGCAGTGATTGCCCGGGAGCACACGCCACGCTTGGGTAGGGGCGATCAGCTCCAGGGGAGAGCAGACACCGCTCTTAAACACCAAACTGAGCAAAAAGCTTTCCCAGTCCTATCGCTCAGCAGGCAGCGAGGATTGCTGGGGCAGGAGAAAAGCCTGAGAGAGGAGGAGAGCCCAGGAGGGGAAGTGCCAGGGCAGGCTGGCTCTGTGGAGCTGGGTGCCGGGGCATCGCTGCAGTGCTGCCTGCCTGGCCATGGGGAAATCCTCCTGGGAAGGAACCCACCACACATCTTATCCCAACAGCGAGGAGGGGAGAGCGAGGAGTGTCCTCCCACAGCCGAGAGATGATGCCCATTACAGTCAGCGACAGCACAGAGAGGGATTTTCTCTCAATAAAGACTTAAAAGGTTTTAAAGACTTAGCAAAAATAGCTTTGAACAGTCTGGAGTGGTGCAGCTCTGGGGTTCTGGGCTTGGAGCAGCTTCAGTAGGAAATTTTCTGATGGAGCATTTCCACTGGAAACTGCAATTTCAGTGGCATGAGAGCGTTCCACGGGGATATATTGATTTCAAGTACATTTTTACATGGATTTCATTTTGCTACTGCTGATACTTTTCATTTGGGTTTATCTTTGTGTTTCATCAAATATTTAACTAGTAACGAGTAACATTTGCTAAGAATATCAAATTTCAGAAAACTTTGAAGCCTGACTTTCTCAGTTCAAAATACTGTTTTAAAAATCATTTTCTGCATTAGAGACATCCTGCTTTCCAGCTTCTCTGCTTTTCTAGTTTTCTTCTAGTTTCTGCTTTTCTAGTTGTTTTGCATTTCTGGTTTTAATTTCAAAATGAAAAGCTTTGCTATTATCATCGCTTTGAATTACGACGACTTGTGACGATGAAAGCAC
>NW_010399794.1:4543-5392 GCF_000710305.1 Buceros rhinoceros silvestris
GCTCTTCCCTCGGTGGCGTCAACGCATGCAGTGATGTGGCCGCATAAACAAAGAGGAGGTATTTGACAGACGTGTCGATCTGGTGCTGAGGGACAGGGGTTAGCGGGGTCCTGGCAGGTCCTAGCAGGGGGAACAGTTGGGCTTGATGATCTTAAAGGTCTTTTCCAACCCAAACGATCCTATGGTTCTGTGGCAGAAGGAGGATGCACCAGTGCCACCGGTATAGATGTTCATTTTCGTTTCCCAGGAGATAATTGTGCACTGTGACCAAATGAGCAGCAAGAGAACCCCGGGGGAAGCTAAGCTGCTGGGAGCCCAGCAAATCCACAGGGCTGTGGCTGTCAAGATCCCCATTCCCTCAGGGACAGGTTCCAGTGCCGCCAGGAGGACCTGCAGTCTGGGCCAGGACAGCCCTCCCCTGTGGATTCCTTCCTGGCAGGGTTCCCTCCCCATCGGCTGACAAGTCAGGACCTTCACTGGTGTGGATATGGGCAGTGCGACTGGTGGGGTCAGGGCAAGGGGGACGTTCCTTAGGTATGTGTTTTTTGCAGGCAAAAGAAGCAGGGAGGACAGTCAAGAAACTTCTATTTAAGGAGAAATCCCCTCTGGTTGGGGAGCTCCTTCTGCGCTTGGCTGTAGGGCCAAGACACCCACAGGCACCCGCAGCCACCCACACGCCTGGGCTCCACGGATTGGGAGAGCTGGGGCAGAGCCCCTGGGTGCCGAGGAAACCTTCCACAGATGTACATGATTGCTTTGTGAAACTCCTCCACAGGTTCATAAGCAGGCGTGATAACAGCAGCCATAGCCGCAACCACCAGAGCCGATGGTGACCTGGAGCAGAGGCTG
>NW_010399794.1:5513-5740 GCF_000710305.1 Buceros rhinoceros silvestris
GACCTGGTGCAGAGGCTGGCTAGCACCACGGGCGCCGAGGAGCTTCGAGCCTTGCTTCGGAGCCTGAAGGAAATAAAGCCCTTGGTCAAATAAGCGGATCGGATAAGCCAGGAGAAAGATGGAATTGCGTGAAGTAAAAATAATGAATCTCTCTCTTTTTTTCACCACACACAAAAAGCAGAAGCTGATCCTGGAAGATACCTGATGGCTGCGTGCTCCCTGGTTCA
>NW_010399794.1:5939-7144 GCF_000710305.1 Buceros rhinoceros silvestris
GGGGCCAGCGCGTTGCTCTGCGCAGTCCTTGCAGCCGGCATTCAAAGGCCGGCAGGCTTGAAAGCATCAAAACCCGGGAAATGCGAGTACTGTGGTTTATTACATTTTAAAGAGACAAAAATCCTTTGGCCCAAATCCGCCCTGCAAAATAAACAACGTTTTTGTTCCGAGCCGTGCACATCGGGTCTGCAATGCTCGCCCCGCGGTGCAGATGGGCAGCTGTAACATAATGCTGTTCTGAGGGCTCCGACGCTCCAGTGGGGCCCCTGCGTGACTTGGGGAAGGAATTGGGTTCACATAACCCTCACTTAAAAAATAGACTGGCACATTTTTGCTTTATCAAACTCTATTTGCAAAAGACTAGGGCTAAATGGTCTGAAAAGGTTATTTTGAAGCAGGGTCACCCTGGCTGCCACAGGTCTAATAAAACAAAACTATAGCCAAATTAGAAACATATTTCATCTAATAGGGGAAAATATAATTGGTGAATCTGTCTGGTGTTTGACCTACAGTATTTATGCTAAATGAAAGTTTAAATACATCGCAATGCAGCATGAACAAGAAAAGCTGCATTCACTCTATATTCTGCGGTTTGATCCCTTCCCCTTAACCCTTCACTTCGCACAAAAGCCAACATCAGCATTAGCTTTGGCCGCGTTGCACAGATGCTGTGAAACAAAAAAGATGGCCAAGATTTGCAGAAGTGATGAGAGATTCTGGGTAAATATCCACAACACGGAAAGGAGGTTCAGAGAACGCTGAGTGCTGTCCCTCTAAAAATCGGGCCTCTTGAGGCAGGGAGTTTGACATCCAAGCTGTGATGCTCTCAGAGTGCCAAGTCAGACCTGAAGCCAGTACATGAGAGATGCTTGGAAGAGGAGGATGGGGCGTCTGCTGTGCAGGGGTCCTGGCATTGCTGTCCTCAGGGGCACATGGAGAGATGTGGGCACAGAGCAGGTACAATAAAACCACAGATTCTGCATCTTCAGAGCTAAACCATCATGCCCTGGTCATGAACACAGAGGGCAGGGCTGGGCTTCCGGAGCTCCTGAAGACACAGAAAGCCCTCGCACAGATGTTGGCTCAGCTGCCCAAACCTTTCCAAAGCTTCTCCACACTGGACACGGGTGTCGCAGATGCAGCCACGCACAACAGCCACGCTGTGGGCAGGCTCGGGGCCGGGGGGTGGGGCCCCGCTCGGGGGG
>NW_010399794.1:7246-24431 GCF_000710305.1 Buceros rhinoceros silvestris
TGGCTCGGCGGCCCAAACCTTTCCAAAGCTTCTCCACACTGGACACGGGTGTCGCAGATGCAGCCACGCACAACAGCCACGCTGTGGGCAGGCTCGGGGCTGGGGGATGGGACCAGCCTGGGAGTGTCCTGGGGCAGCTCTCCCGAAAGCCCAGAGGCTGCCCTGGACCTGCAGTCTCCAGCCCCAGCACGGGTGCTTGCGAAGGGCTGTCACCACTCTCACGCACGCTCGTTGATGATGCAGGAGGTGCAATTTGTGCCCAACCAGCTGTTTATAATTCCTGTCGCCCACAGAGCCCCTCCCCCTGCCCTGATAATTTATGTTCTGCATAAAAGTAAGAGGATCCTTGAGCAGCAGTGATGGATGAAGGAGATTATTAACAAGGATATCGTTTTAAGAGAGTCTGTCGGTTCCTCGCGATTCTGTAGCATTTCATAAATTCCATAACAACATTGGTTCCCAAATCATTAGCCTGATGGCAGGCACCTTGGCCAGCCCTGCTGGCAGATTTGAGGGCTCCTGGGCTCCGTCCATGTGGATCTGCTCCCCATGGAGCACCCAGATGCTCCTGGGAAAATAACTGGGAGGGTGATGTTCACACTGGCTCTTGCCGATGCAGAGCAAGGATTTTCAGGTAAGGTTTTTGGCAACACGGTGGAAACAGGCTGCATTTATCCTGGTCTAGACATCTGCAGCCCCTCATTTCAGTGTCAGCGCTGCAGAACCCCCGTTCAGCATCTTTTGGCAGGACCCCCACCCCAGCTCCTCTGCCTGTCCCAGGGTAATGCGCTGCTCCTCAGCTCCCCCGAAAGTTCTAGTACAGCCCAGCACGAGGGGACAGTGCCAAGCAACACCATGCACCATCTGCAGCTCCTGTCCCACCGCAGCTCTCTGCCTCCCTCCTGCCTGCAGCCCCAACCCAGTGCAGCCTTCGCAGAGACCTTCTCCCCTTTGCACGGTGGCTGAGCAGGATGGCTGCTGCTGCCGAGGTGGGGCAGCCTCTACGCAGGCGTATACGGTATTCGTTAGAGCGTTCTTCTGACAAGGGACACGTGCCAATCCCTGTGTTCCCCAGCATTCTTGTGTTCCAGCAAAACCCAGGAACGCTCAGCCAGACATATGTAGCTGTGATTCATCTCTCACAGGAGTTCAGACTAAAAACAAAAATCCCAACCAAACAATCCTTTAAACTCCTGGTCCCAGTAAATCGACTTCTCAGACGGGAGGAGGGACACGCGGCTCTTCCCACGGAAACGCTTGGGCAGAGCACGGTGAGCAGGCAGGAGCAGGCTCTGCTTCCCTGGGCTCAGCTTTCCAAGATGGGGATACACTAAAATCCCGGATAGCGCAGCCAGGCTACAACAACGAGCTGAGAGATGGACTTGGAAGGCAGAGAGATTTCTCTTTTCCTTTTCTCTCTCCTTTTTTTCTTAAAAAGCTTCATGTGGAAGAGAAAGAGACTAATTAAATTCTTTTGCTGAACATATTTAGTGAGTCTTTCAGAGAAGTGATTGTGCTTGGCCGCTGTCCAACAGCGAGGAGATAGGATTGTGCTCAGGAAAGAGCGAGAGCAGCGCGCTGATTTAGGAGGATGCAGGCAGATGACCAGCTGACAGGGCCTGGCCTGTCTCAGACACCGAGGGAGGAAGGATAAGGGTGGCCAAGGTGGCTTTCTTGAATTCCTGGTGCGTGAGGTTAACGAGAATCTTGTCTCCACGACATCCTCCAGTGCTTAATTCACAGTATGGCCCGACGTGCGCTCGCAGGCTGTGCACCATGCTGCCTCCACCAGTACAGGCATTATTATTTATTCAGGACCAAGCATCCCATGCAGCCAAAAATAAAAAACCTGTTTGTTGCACCAGCAGCTCTGAGGCACCGCTCAGCACATCACTGACATTAACACGTACGACAATTTCCAGCCTTGAACATGCCTCTGAAGGCGGGTGTTTGTCTGAGCTGACCTTCCAGGCGCCCTAGCCCGGCTCTGGCTGTCCTGGCACACAGTCGGGACCCTCCATGTAGGACTGTGGAAGGACACGGTGCTGCCCACTGCAATTGCTCCCATCTAGGGGCATGGCACCATGCACCCCTCCGGAGCCTTGAGGACACGTCGCAAGCACCGGGGTGCTCAGGACTCCGGAGACACAGCACCAGCACCGCTGTGCAGGGTGCATGCTGAGCTGCGTGCGAGGCGTGCGGGCGCAAGGCAGCCCGGTCCCTAAATCCCTGTGCATCCTCGTGTCAGGTGGTCCCCCCACGGCCCAGGCACCACAGGGTACCCTCCCCCTTGCTGCACCGGCTCCTGCAAGGTGCCACATTTACATCTCTTCAGCACATTTACATCTCTTCACCTATTTCCGGGGCAAATTGTCCGGTTTTATGACGCCTGACCGGCTCCCTCGGGGATATCATTAGGCAGCAGTCAGTGAACCACGACATGAGGTTTTGCTTTTCCCACAAGGTTCCTGTGAGAAAGCCCTCCCTCCCTCCCCCCACATTCATCTTATCTCTAAGGGTGGCTGAGCTCAGTCCCCCAACCCCTGGGTGCTGGGGAGCCCTGGGGAGTGCCAGAGCACCACCAGCACCATCCTCATTCTCGGCAGCTGCAACCCTGTGCTTGGCTGCTCTCTTGGGCAGCTCTTCGCTCACATTCCAGCTCTTTGGTATGAGCAGCCTTTGTGCAGGAGGACTCTGGGAATGCCTCTACAGCCTGTGACACTTCAGATCCAATTCCTGCTTTAGCACCTCAGGGCTCTGAGTGTCACCACCCTCCCAGACACTGAGGGCTCTGCTGATGCTTGGATCTGGCAGCTGGCACTACACTGTTCCCAGTGCTGCTGTGTGTGAGGAAGGGGCCATGGGGCCCCCAGCCTAGCTCTGCACTGTGCTGGTCCAGCTTTGTCCTTGGCCAGTGGTGGCTATGACACCCAGCAATTTTCCCAGGAGCACTGGAGGTGCCTTGGAGATCAGAGCTCCAGCACGGCTGGTCAGACATGCTTGATGATGGCCAAAGTCCTGGACAACTGGCCTCCCACAGGCGTTCCTCAGCACTGGGGCTCCCACACTACCTCGCTCATACAAAAAAAAAGAAAGTCTTAACAGAGAGACAGTTTCATCCCAAGCAGATGGTTCAAATTTGTTGCTAAGCCGTATTTATTTAGACTGATAATAACAGGCAGCCCTCCAATAGTGCCGGGACTTCTTACAATAAACTCAAGCTCACACTATCAAAAGCAAATCATTTAACAAGCGCTATCAGGCCCCACCCATCCATGCGATTCCCGCTGCGCAGCACCGGCACGGCCGGGTCCTTCCCGAGACAGGAGCTACCCGACACTCATCCCGAACTCCACCAACCTTCTCACAGAGTCCCCGCAGCGCCACGCGTTCCCCTGTCCCTTCCCTGTCTAAAGCTCCTTTTTAATTGACTTCAGAGAGAGGCGCAGCGATGCTCTCTGAGGGGAGGATTGGTTTAGACACGCAGTTTTCTCCACAGACTTCACAAATGGTTCTAACAAGGTCACAGAGAAAAACAATTTTATCCTCTGATTACTGTAACCTGATATGAGCTTGGAACTGCATCCACTTTGCCTATTTATTTAGGCATTGCTTGTCTGGTCCCTGGAGAAAACCCTCCAGTGCAGGAACCACACGTGGCAGGGCCGGGATTGCTCCCCAGTGCTCTCCAACCATCTGCAAGTGCAGTTCCTGGGAGCTGTCCCAGCTCCCAGCACCAGCCGAGCTCAGCACGGTGCGGGGCCCAACCGTTAAATAAATGGTGTGCATTGTCTCTAGATGATCTCTGCATGAAGAAGGTATTTCTTTATCCTTTTTTATCAGTCCAAAATGGCCTATTTAGGATGGGCAGCAGAGAAAACACACGATGCATCAGCTCTTCTTGATCAAGCTAAATCCATACAGAAAAAGGAATACAGCAGTTGTACCTACCTCACGTTGTGAGAATACCCATCCAGAGTGAAATATTACAAATATTCAGTGAATTGTCAAAATAATGGGAATATAACAAGGTCAAAATACTAAACCTTCTGATCGTAATCAGCCCTAATTCCAGCAAAGCCACGTTTAAAGGAGATTGTTTTGTCAAAGGTTTTTCATGGCCCGATGGCTTTGTAGCACAAGGTTGTTTGGATCAAGTCATTTCTGATGAACATTTATTACGGTGAGGAAATGTCACATTCATTTTAAGCTGTGAAAGTTCATAAAGTTTCTCAGATAATTTAAGGACTTCTCAGCCAGTAACCTGTTGCCTTAGGAATGATTTAAATGCAGAGGACAGGCAAAGCATGAGACTGGGACACCAATTGTGGCACCCACTGAGGAGTGCCAGGACCAGAGGACAAGGGTGCTGCAGGCAGCTTGGGTTGCCCTCCTGGCATGGCCACCACCATCACCACCCAGGCACGGACCAGGCAGCAGGCTCAGCCCAGTGCTCAGGGTGGAAAAACAGCCACTGGTTTTGTCAGTGTGGACAACAGTGCCTGAAGGTGACCCTGGAAGGAGGACATGTCCTTCAGGTGCCAGGGGTGCTGGCAGAGGAGGGTGGGTGCAAGCGGCTGGGAGCTGCTGGGGAGCATCACTCCAAGGTGAGGGGCAAGCTGGCAGCCCTCAGGGGAGGAGCAGCACCCCACAATGTCCCTCGCCACAAGGGTTAACTCGCGCGTGCGAGTGGTGGAGGTTTTGCTGACTTTCGGCTCTTACATCACGGCTGAGCTATGAGGCCTGGCAGGGGTCCGGGATTCTGCTCCGCAGCTCCAGGCTCCCAGTGCTGCGTAATTCTTGGCACAGGGAAAGGGAGCTTAGTCCGGGGCAGTGCAGAGGGGGCAGAGACATCGAGCACGCCTGTCCCCTTGCTGGGGCTGGCAGGGGCTCACCCGGAGACCCACTGTCAGGGGAAGGGAGGTGCCAAAAATGCTCGCGCAGCTCCCAGTTGTTAACTGGGCTGAGGGAATGAGGCGACTTACTGTGCTCAACACAGCTTTGCATGGCAGCGTGGCATGGCACACCTCACGGTGTGCTCCCCAGGATGCCCTTGGTTGGTCAGAACAAGCTTCTTATTAGAGCATTTCGTGGAACCAGGCAGAGCTGGAGCTGCCCCAGCCTGGCCAGAGGTGCCCAGCTCCAGCTCTGCAACCCCGACAGCAAGGCACCAGCCTCCCAGAATGAACTTACAGAGCAAATCCAGGCAGCCTGAGTCAACTACTCCCTAAAATCATCAATTATGCCATGACAGCTCAGAACAAGAGGAGGGGAAGTCAGGGACATGCTGCGTAGGGGAGTGTGAGGCCAGAAGGAGAGAGCAGTAGTTAAATCTGCGGCTGTGTCAGGAGACAGTGATGGTATTTCCAGATGTGCGAAGCCTTGGGTGGGTGTAACAGCTCCAGAGCTGCCTGGCAGCACCGGCCCCACTCACCTGTGAGGCTGACGGGTGTTTGGGGAGCAGCCGCCTGTCAGGCTGTTGGGTTGCTCCTCCCTCCCTGCATGGGCTCCGTGGGAGCTGAACTGGAGCAGTGGGATGAGAGTCATCAGAGGAAACGGGGCAGTGCTGGCAGGCACTGAGACTGGTGTTGCTTATAAGCACCATTAATGCTCTGAAAGAGAGAATAAACATGTTATCAGTGAAGTTTACTCAGCTGGAATAAGTTGCAAACACCACCAAGAGCAGAAGAGGCAGGACTCGGAAGAATTAGGAAAATGCAGAACACAACCAAGAGACACATGGCTGGGACACAGCACAGCCGAGACACGAGAGGGAGGAAGCAGGAAAATCTGGATGTTGTTCTGATGGGAGAGGCAAAAAAGATTCCAGACAGAAGATTTGGGATGGGTCTGCAATGATGGCTGAAAGCAGATCGTTTCCAGCCCAGCTATCATTTCAGTCCGTGGACACGAACCGGTCTCTGTTGGTGACTGGAGCAAAGCTGAGTGCTCTGCTCTGGTCGGGGCTCCTCTGCAGCAGGAAGGGGCTCTGAGAGGAAAACAAGAGCCACCAGACACTAAACCAGCAACCAGTCTGGGGACTGCCTTCCAGCTCCTCCGAGCAAGGACGGGAGGAGGAGGAGGAAGGTGGTGTGCAGCCTGCCACCACATCAGTGTTCAATGGCAGGCACGAGGAGTTGGACCCACGCACAGATTAAGCGTTCCTGGTTTTCTCTTCCCCTGGCAGAAAGACGTACAAGACACCCAAGGGAAGTAGTAGAAACTCATTTTGCGCACTGAAAACAAAACAAAACCATAAGTAGGACAGCAAAAAACTGGGAAATACCTCCTGGAGTGCGATCCATGGGGTGACCAGGTCTTCAGCACCTCCAGGTCTAGAAAACAACGTGGCCAGCTGTGAATTTTTCTTTTATTCAGCACAAGAAAGTTAATTGGAACATAGGAAAATCATCATTAGCAACTTCCTTTCACAACTGATTTGTAATAAAAACGGTCCACAGAAAATAAAGCACAAGTGTGCACAGGGCTAATATCAGGTTACCTTGGGTTTATCATATCTGAACTGAGGGGAACACAACGACATCTGGGCAAACCATTAACGGAACAGGCTCAGCATTACGGCTGAGGGTCGCTGCGGCCCTTCCTTCCAGTGTGACGGCAAGAACCACTCTTGCTGCTCCAGGCTGGAGCACAGGGATCATGTTTCCCACACAGGGAGTTTCTGACCTCCACAGGAGGAAGGGCTGGTTTCAGCAGAGAGCCCTGTGCTGGGGAGAGATGGAGGAACTGGACATAATTCCTAACTGGTTCCTTCTTCTCAAAAAGTAGGTTATTTCCCCATGGCTAACACCACTGTGACCTTTCATGTGCCTTGGAAACCGACAGACTTGATGGATAGAGAGCAAAACTGAAAAGAAATGCTGAGAGATAACTGACTTGTGCACTTCTCCCTGTTTCCCCGTAGCCACGCTAGGAGCTTCATAGGGTCTGCCCAGCCAGGAGCACCCTGCCCTGGCTGCGGAGCAACCCTGGGGCACTACAGCCCCACCGCTGCAGGTGCAGGAGGGGCCTGTGCAGGAGCAGTGCCAGAGCAGGGAGCTCTGCCCTCCCCTGCTCTGGCTGGGGGTCTGGGCCCTGGGAGCTGGAAAAGGCTTTGGTTTAGAAAAGGAAAGGAAAATCAAGTGCAGTTTGTATCGCTGAAAACAAACCCTTTCCACAACAGCTACGTAAGCAAAGAAAACCCTCCTCCCACTCTCTGCGCAGGAGCCAAGTGTCCCCCCACCCACGAGGGTGGAGGGCTCTGAGGGGACCCACATAAGTCCATCCCTTCCCACCAAAGCAGGAGGAGAAGGCATCATCCCAGGGCCAGTTCCTCACAGCCAGAGCAGAGTGAGATGCCACCAGCAATATAACTCCATCATGCTTGGCAGTAGCTCCAAGTCCCTGTCTGATGCCGTGAGCCCTGCAGAGTCTGTCCGCGCCCTGCTCTGTCCCAGCACTCTGCTGCGGGCGACCCAAGGACCAAAGCTGGTGGTGCAGGGGCTCTGAGCTGCCCACTGCCCTGCACGTCCACCACAGCCGGCACAGCCCTGCACCTCCCTGCCTGGGCCAGGGTCCAGCAGCCTCATGATGCTCATGTGGGAGACGAGACTGGACAAGATCATCGCGTTGCAGAGAAAGGTGAAGGAAGAATTTAATGAGCCTGACGAGAGCTGTAAGCAGCTTGCTGAAGTGTAGGGGATGCTCACCCAGCCGCTCTGCTCCAGACTCCTGCAGCTGATAAACCAAACGTGTGCGGTGCTGGTGCCTGAGGGCATAAATACAGTGAGGAGCAGCTCAGGGCGGCTGGCACCGGGACGGGGACTGCGGAGCAGGAGCACTGGTCTATGCTGGCAGGGATGGTCCCCAGTACCCCGACCAGCACAGGATTCATCCACTGGTGCTGGAAACCCCAAGGATGCTGTGAAAGGGTGTAGCATCATCTTTTTATTTAAAACACAAATGTCCCAAAAGAACCTACAAGACTTTACTCAATTTAACATCTGGAACATAAATAAAAGATGTCCAGAGAACAGGGTTTCTGCGGAGAGTCGGAAACAAAGTACCTCGCCACTAACTTATTTTAGCAGTTTTCTGTAATATAATTTCCAGTTCATTTGGTTATCAGAAACACTGATTATTTTCACGCTGAAGAGGCGATTTCAATGCCCAGTGCAGTACGTCCCGCGTTTGGGATTCTGTGTTAGTTTTTTGATATCCACTAATTTCTCCATGCTGAGGCAAATTTGTCACACGCATGGGTCTGTTTGATTTCATTAAACAGAATATTTAAGCATAAAAATTGTTTAATCGCCTTGTGTCATTATGAGATGAATTTCATTTTGCATACATTTGCATATTTCATCAAAATTAAGGCTGCTAATATGCAAATGAGAGACAGGTTGTGGCTGAGGTGTTTATTGTAATAGCTGCAGGCTGTTCCACTTGAAAAGCTTCTGGGCGGTGTGGCGGAAGGGGGTGCCGAGACCCCTCTGAACTCCTTTTAAAATCAGTTTGCTGGTTTTTCCCACTAACCTCCCCCATGAAACCCCGCGGGTCCACACTGGGTGTCAAGCTCTCTCACCCCGCAGCGACCCATCTACCAGAGCCAGGGAGTCACTACCTTCTCCCTCCTCCGCAGCAAGAATCACTGAAATAAAAACAACCCCCAACCTCCAAACTGTGGTGGGGAGCAGGGAGGGGAGCAGAGCCCCCAGGGTAGGAGCTGCCCCCCAGGAAGATTTCCAGAGCCAGGACGAGCCCCAGAAATGGTGATTTCCGCCCAGAGCCTGGGGAGGGACGCGTCTCCCCTCTCTCATTGAACACAGTGAAGGTCAAGCACCAAGTTCCTCCAGACCCGTCTGAGAGGCCCAGACAGACAAATCATGAAATCAATCCACAGTGGCTAATTAATGCAGACTTCATTAGCACGCAGCGGCTGAACGATCCGCGCCCAGCGGTGATTGTGCTTTGCAGCAGGCCCAATAAACCGGGGTGCATCCCGCTATCCCAGGCGCTGCTTCCCTTTTATTCTCTGGTCGATGCAAAGGCCCCCCCCCAGCTTGTCACAGTCAGCACTTTTGCTTCTCGGAGTGTGAAGCTCCAGAAATTTTATATGATACGGCATCAGCACCTCACATTTTATTTTTAAAATATATTCCTTGCTTGATATTTATGAAGAAAGATATTTCATGCTTTTAACCTGTTAGAGAGCCTGGTTTTTTAAAAAAGCCACCCTGTACATTTAGCAACTGTTGTATTTTAGGAGCTGGAGTAACAGCGTCTAGAACGTAAAGCCCATGATGAGCGATTAGCTGCTTCGACTTGTGTATAGTAATTAAACCAAAATTAACTGGTGAGCAGTCGCAGCCATCCATCGCGCGCGGGAGCCCGTTCTGCTGACTCGGCACCCGGCGCACAATGCAGAGGCGCAGTGTGAACTCTTGCTGGGGGCTATGGACAATGGCTGAGCAGCACAAAGCAAAGAGCTGAAGGGAATTTCTAAAGCTTTTGGAATTAGTGTTTAAAGCACAATGGGCTTTTTCAGCACATATTAGTCAAACCAAAAATTATATCATCACTTCCCCAGAGAAAACTCTAGTGGTGGCTTTGCTCTAGTGCACAGGGGTAGGTGCTGCTCTTGTGTTAGAGCGTGGGTATTCCTGGGTTTTTAGATATTTTTGGAAAATGAACTTGAATGGCCACTCTCCAGGGCCTGTAAGGGAAGGTAACCCTACACTCCTGCAGCACAATTGCAAAGGAATACAAATCCCAGTGCTCCTCTGAGCAGATATCTTCTGCCAGAGGAAAGAGAATGGGACCACCTTAAGTCCTTCTGAAAGGCTCAGGCTCAAAGGTATGTGTTTGCTTAAAAAAAAAAAAAAAAAAAAAGTGTAGTGACTGCAGAGAAAAGAGAAACCTGAGAGCTTATTCTTGAACAGTCAGACAGGGTCACCAAAACCAGACTAAATAGTCTGACTGCAGGGCAAAGCACTGGGGCTGTCTGAAAAATGATCCTCTGGATGGAGGGAATGGGGAAAAAAAAAAACAGGGAAGGAGGTTTGGGTGGGAACACAGGGCTACTGGAGACACGGCCAAAGGAAGGGCAGTGTGACACCGGGGCTGGGTCACTGCAGAGCCCAGAACAGCCCCTGCAAGCGGAGAAACTCTCGAGGGCTTTGTGGGACATTGAGTTAAATACTTCATGTTCCTGAGGCTGCTTGTTTAAGAGCTGCAATATGAGAGTAGAATAAAAAGGGCGGACGTTCTCCTAAATTCACCTGCAGAGCAAGACCAGCTCTTGCACCTCTTCTCAAGAATCGACCAGCTCTGCAGCAGAAACCTGCCCTGAGTACTCAGCATTCACACCCCCTCATTGACCCTTCTGGTCAAGGACCTTGAAGCAGATCTTGACCGTGGCAAGGGCAAACTCAAAAACCCTCCAGCGCCTGAGGGAGGAAAACAACTCCGACACAGTTTTAACTCATCCTTTTTTCAAAGAGATTAAGCTTAATCTAGGAACCACTTGAAAGCTCAGGGCATTGGGAGGAGGTAGCAGTCTCTGTTCTCCGTGTTCCTCACAGGACACTGCTGTTAATCCATGGTCTCTAACCCTCAGAGACTTACCTCAGGCTCAGTCTAGATGGGCCTTTCCAAAATGGTCTCACAGAGCAGTTGCAGGAAAGGAGCTTCCAAAAGCAACAAGCAGAACTTCGCTCTCCAGATAAGGCTCTGTACCATCCTCTGCTAACAGAATTACACACCAGCATCCCCCAGAATGCAAAACCTCTCCTTTGTTTCAGAAAAAGCCTGAACTAAAGTCACACAGCTGCTCTTCACCTCACACTACAAGGCCAAACCCCACACATCCTACCCAAACCAGAGTTCCTGCCTCACCAGCCCTGGATTTCCACCTGTGAGGAGCAAATGTCCACCCAGCTCCCTTTAAAAGCCCTCTGCAAGCCCTGCCGTGAGACCACGCAGCCAGGCTGCGGTGCTGCTCCTGGGTGCTCCCTGCCAGGTGCTGGGCCACGATGTGCTTTGCCATCTCTAGTGACGCTCTGTTCCTGAAGGTACTTGTCCTCTGTGTCTTTGTAACCTGTTGCCTTTCAGGTTTTTGTTTCAATTATTTTCATTCTTCTTGATTTTGGTAACTTTTCGCTGCTGTTCAGCTTGATTCTTTTCTTCTACAACACGGAAGCTCTTTAGTACATGGTGCCAGCAACTGATCTTTGCCTCTCCTGCTGTTCCCCACTCCAGCATCCCCTTCCCAGCAGCCCAGGGCAAACCCTCAGTCTTTCTGTCAGCTTTAGTTTTGATGTAGAAGTTTGGAATTTGTCAGCTCTGAGCCTGGACTCTGGTGGTAGCTGGGGAATGGCGGCTGCCCTGGGGAGCGCACAAGTGTACTGGTGTGCACGGGTGGCTGCTGGTTCTGCTGGCATCTCTCTGAGTACAGAAATCTTTGGGAGATAAAGGGCATCCCCAAGCCGCCCTGTGCCTGTGGCCAGGACAAAGGGAGCACACAGCGGTTTGAAATCAGCGGCAGATGACTGCGTGAACACGAGGCGTTTGCCAGATATTAGGCAAGCAAGAAACACACCATCGACTCTTTCAGCTTATGACTGCACTTAATTAATGCTTTTTCCTCCCCTTATAAGCTACATATGGGATTGATAACGCTGAATCAGATGTCCGCTCTTACCAAAAAGAGCAGAGCAGTAAAAGTGAGCCAGGCAAGCTCTGATGGGGTAAAACACTCACGCTGTGGGGAGAAAACTGTCATTTTTAAGAGGGGGGGAGAAGCCGAGCTGGCCAGCCTGTGCCTACAGTTCCTTGTCCCTAAAGCAGGTACCTGCTTGCAGGGACCTCTGGTGCCACCCCCAAAAAAAGTGCTGAGGGTGCCCTGGGGTCTGTTATCCCTCGTCGAAGCTGGCAGCGCCTGGGAGCTGGCATCCTGGGATGCAGCGTTTTGAACTGGTGAGGTGGGGGTTTAACTGGATGAAACAACATAGAGTCAAAACAGAAGACTCAAAGCCTGGCTAAAAGGGGTTTGAGGGATGGTGCCCCAGCTGCCCAGCCGAGCGGGATGTTTGTTCTCGCTGGAGGTGCCAAACCCCTGAAGGTACGGTGGTGCCGGTGGGTTTGTTTAGCTGGGAACCGGAGGAGGAAGAGGCTCCCTCGTGCATATCACTTCACTCGACTGATTATTATGGGCTCTTTATCTGGTCATGCCTGTGGGTGCAGCGCTCAGGGACCCTTTAATGGGAAAATTTAATTCGAAAAGCCCAAACTATGTGCTAGGCTGTGTTGGACTGTTTACCTGCTAGTGTTTGCCAACTGCTATCTCATTAGCTGTACAGGAAATATAATTGATATTTCTGTACAGACATGACACTTGTACCTCTGCCGAAATGGGAAGGATTTCTCAGTGCCGTGTTTCGCTCCCGTTTACCGCTTCTCATAAGTGATACTGCCTCATTTTGGGAAGGAATCCAAGAAATAAGAGCTTACCAGAGAGGCCTCTTGAAACTAGCTTTATGTCAGCCTGGGAGCTCCATCGGACACAAATCTTCTGGAGGAAAGAGGGGCTTTTCCACCTTTTCGAGCATCCTCTTGAAACTAGCTTTATGTCAGCCTGGGATCTCCATCGGACACAAATCTTCCGGAGGCAAGAGTGGATTCTCTGCTGTTTGCAGAAGGGTCACAAATGGGGAATAAAATGTTTGTGCAGCTCTTTAATGTGAAAAACATCCACTTTAGAGCACAGATCCTGTGTCTAGTCTGGGTGTGACTGAGCAGACTGTGTGTACGGAGTTGGTCAGGCGGAGGCAAGTGGCTGTTTTCAGAGATCTGCCACCATGACCACCGAGTCAGGGCATGGACTGATCAAGCCCTGGTGACTGGGATGTTCCCAGTCAATGCAGGGAAGCAGAGCTCTCAGCTGTGGAGCTCCTCTTGATGTGCTGTGACTGAGAGCCTGTGTAACACAGGAGGGTGCAATGGGGGGGATGCAGAAGACCCTCTCCTGCTCTTTCCTTCTCCCCGTCTACCAGCTGGGCACGGGTGAGAAGCAGCACAAGTCTGCAAGTTGTGTTCCTGCAGGGACACCCATGACCAGCCAATGACTGCCAATGTTACACTGAAATTCGCTCCAGACAGGGTCATTGCACACATTTTGTCAGGAAAGGGTGGTTTTACCTCTGCAGGTGTTTTCTTCCCCACATCCAGTCACTGTCAACCAACAAATGGGCAAGCCTTGCTTTCCTTGAATGATGACCCAGGGCTGAAGGCATCCTGCGTGTCTGAGGTGTCAGGGAGATGGAGCATCTCGGCTGGTCAAGTTCTGCCACCAACAAGAGCAGAAGATGAGTAGACCTACACAACAGGGGTTAACCAGAAAGAACATGAGCAGGATTTCAGCCAGTGAAGGAAGCGAGTGTTTAGGGGAGAGCACACTCTGAGGAGCTGTCCTCCACTCTTCCCAAACCGCAGTCAGACAGGTATTTCTGCCTGCAAGAGGAGCTATATCCCCTCAGGACATGTTGCAGACCTGTGAGGAAAGAAGACTTTCTGGTTTGGTGGCTTTGTGGTCTCATGTGTTTCTGTTCTTCTTTCTTTTAAGTAAATCCTGGGCTCCCCTAAACAAGTGCAGCGCATCACTGCGTGTGGGATGCTGTGAAAAATGGCTTTGCCGACATGGCTGCTTCCACTGGTGCTGATTCCTGGTGGTATTTCTTGCCATAAGGCCCCATCACCTCTCTTTGGAGGCTTCCATGTAGTTCATACCTAACAAGGCTTTTTTCCCTGGGATGAAATCTCTTGAAATCTGATCCATGAACACATCTAAACAGGAGCACTAGGAGGAAACTCAGAGATATGGAAATGTAAATGATTCCCCAATCAATAAAGATAATTATGGTGAGAGATAGACTGACATACAGTATCTGGAGGGGTTTTTTTCCTTGTCTTCTAAGGGGCTCCCCAGAGGCACCACAGACACTGGTGAATGTCTTTCCAAGGCTTGCTGTGGTTGGGGAAAATTGTTCACTGGAACAGGCACACGAGTGACACTGCCAAGCGAACAATGTGCGCGTGGCAGCTGAAGCCAAACTCCTCCAGTAGACTGGGGCAAGAGCACAGGCGTTACCAGGGGATTTTCAATTCGTATTTCATCCTCTTGTTGACATCCTATTTTTTTTTTTTGGCTGTAATTATAGACAGCACAATAAAGAGATCAGCATTATTTGACTCTTCCTACCTTTTAAAAGATGTCACTAATTTTATCCAATTAGCCTTGGGGTTTAGCAGACTAAATACAAACTGCTGTCAACTTGTGCAGAACTCCGAAGGAGAGCGAGGTTTGTTTCCTCCCCAGATTGTTGGCTATTGGTGAATACCTCGCTTGCATGTTTCTGATAGGGCAGGTCACAGAGGATTTTCCGATGTGGCCAGCTGGTCTCCCTCGTGCTACTGGAAGCAAGAGAGTGCAGACAAGCCTGAAATGGGAAGAGCAGAGAAGAACTAATTAAACACAGAGCAGCTTGGTTTGAGTCAGCATCCTGAGCTGGGTCACCATGTTCCCCTGAGCCGTTTTCCCTGCAACACCTCAGCTCTCACCCCTGTGTCTGAAGGGGCTCCTGGCACACACCTGACGGTGGGGACCAGGCACAGCCCAGTTGTGACTTTGCTGTTAGGTCTTGATGAAGTTGCTCTTAAGCCTGGCTGCATTTTGAGGACATTGTCCCTTGTGAACAACCTTCACTTACTGTCTAGAACTCAGCTGGGTTGTCTTTGCTTGGAAGAGGAACTTACTCAACAAAGTTCATTATGTTTGAAGTAGTGAAATAACTCCTAGTGTGAGCTCTCCAAGCAAGACCTTTTAAATTTTCCTGCTTGAACCTCTGTCCATTCATGAGGCGTGACGGACACTCCCCATCTGCTTTCAGCTCCTTTGAAAGACACATCTGACAACTCTGATGCAACCCCAAACCCAATGCTTATCTTCCTCCATGGCACTGGTTTAAATATATGTAGGTACACTTGGAGAGGAATAAAACTGTTAACATGGTGGTTAAGGTCACGCCATTAAGGGTGGTTAAGGTCACACCATCTGACACATGTCAGATTACAAGCTCGAGCAGGAATATTCAGCCAACTGCTCCATGCAGTTTATCACTCTTTCTGTGGAGGGAAGAGCCCGTTTCCTGTGGAGCACCTCCCACTAGTGTGAGTCCAGTCCTCCCCACTTGTGGGGCCAAGAAATGTGCATTTCACGTAGTACGCAGTATAACTGTTCAAATAACTTCAACAAATGTGGTGCACATGAAAATGCCAAGCTTCACTCTCCCTTTCTTCCCGCTCACAATCGTTGTTAATGGATAAAGAGAGGAAACTGCTGTTTACCCATCTTTATTCACCATGCGCTCTCCCGGGGATGAGCGGGTGCTTTCGAAGCTTGCTTTGGAGCAGCACAGACCTTGCTGTATGGGACTAGGCTCTGCCTCACCAGTGTTGCTCAGGGTCAGCCCTGTGCCCTGGCACCAGCAGTTTGCACATTCTGGGGTGCAGGAGAGGTTGCGCCCCGTCCTGCTCCCGGCTGGCTCCAGCCCTGTGGGGTTGCGGTTCTGATGGGCTCATACTCCGCCGATGGCAGCTGATAACTCAGAGCACACCCCGGCGCCTGCACCAGGCTCACGCTATTTCTGACTCCAAAGTACAGATGGCTCTGGGGTGGCTTTTCTTGGCACCTCCCTGCAGAACCTAGCGAGGGCATCTGCTGAAAACAACTGCTTTGAAATGGCTGATTCCTCGCCCTCTCCCTCCCGGGTGCTCCCATCTGGATCGCCCACTGACCTCGCAGTCTGCCCTGCGCTGGGTTAAACGCACTTACTTTAGTTATGTACCTCCAACAGCTTCAGGCAACAAATGTATTTCATGCACAGTCCTCCTGTACCTCTCCTTGATGTTCTAAGGCAATGAGAAAGAAGTGTTAAATTTGTTCTTGGCTACTTTTCCTTGCAACTCCCAAAGGCACCGGTTACAAACTGAATCAGTTATCAGCTAGTTAGGCTGGCAGTTCCCGAAGGTACTGCATGAATACTGATAGGGACCCATGCATTATTCAGTGCGAAGAGCAGAGGAAAATGAGCAACACGTCCAAAACAAGAACAGCAGTGGCAGTAAGGGAATAATTAGCGAGCTGTCACTTGTCCCTGTCAGTATTCCCTCCCTTAACACATGAGGGAAAATAATAAAAAAGGGTAAGATCATCTTGCAAGCTCTGCTCTTAAATATGCAGCTGGTAGGTTAAAATACAATGATAAAGGGGAGAGGATAGAGAGCTCTGATACAGTTTTCAAAAGATATGGCCTCCATTTCCATGGAGACTATATTTTTTTTATTTTTTTTAATCCCACAGGCACCGGGTTATACAATAAGTCCCTGCCGTAAATATCAGCCCATGTGCAACAGCATGAAAGGGACACGGCTCCAACATGGGGGCTTATCCCAAGGAAAATATTTAGGTTTTTTTTTCCCTCCCTCTCTACAAAACACAACTGAAGCGACTGTGTTTTAGAGAAGCCAGGATCGCTGAGATCCGCCCTGCTAAGCAAGTCTGCAGCTCCAGAGCAGAGCGCAGGAGCAGGGGAATCCTGCTGGCCAGGGCGCCCGTGCCCTGCCCTGCTCCCCCAGCGCCCCCCTCCCCGGCCCCTCTGCAGCTCTCCAGAGTGCCTGGAGGTGTTGGCACCTGAAACTGCAATCTAGAGAGCTCACAACAAGTTTATCTGGAGTAAACTATTAACTAATTAAAAAATTTGTGGATTGATGAGAACAGAGGCGTTCTGCTGTAATCTATTAAACAGCCCCCAGAGCTCTCTCATGAAGAAGAAGAGAGCAGAGCCACGCGCTGGTGCCTGTGGGGTGCTGGTGCCCAGGGCTCTGCCCATGGGCTAGCGATGCCAAGGAAAGGGTGCCTGTGCCCCTAGCAGCCTGTGGGTCCCTCTGGGTTTCTCAGCCTGGACCGCAGCAGTGGAGGACCGCCCTGAGCAGCGCCTGTGCTCGTGCAGCAGCAGCCTGAGCCAGGTTCTCCTCCCAGTCTCCCGATGCCTCGGCGCTTGCCCGTGGCCAGGATCTCGTTAGGACAACAGCAAAGATGCTGCTGCACAGAAACTCTTGCTGCTCTTTT
>NW_010399794.1:24596-26693 GCF_000710305.1 Buceros rhinoceros silvestris
CACGCCATCTTCGCCTGCAGCAGCCCTCAGAAAGCCCCAGTGCTGCCATGCTAATTCCAGCCAGGGAAGGGATTTGTGCAGTGCACAGAGAGATTGTATTCACAGCAATGTCAGCAGTGACATCCCTAAAATACCCTGATGTGGGTCCCTCCAAACAATCTGCCACATCACAGAAAGGCTGCAGAGTCGATCAGAATGGGGCATTGAGCAGGTCTTCAAGCACGTGGCCCACCGTGGATCTGAAAATATCAAGATTCACCAGCAGATTTCAACCCTCTCACACAGAAAACTACCACGGAGATCATCCACAGTAACTTCAGTGTTTAGTGAAGCTATTAATGAGCCCAGCTTAATTCAGAGATCTGTAACACTTACGTCATTGAGGACCCACTTCCCTTGTTCTCTGCCCTGATTTCTTAAAAGGAAATTTTGGAGCAACCGCAGGCAGCAGCAGAGTTCTGCAGAGCGGGGTGGAGGAACGGCTCCTGGCGAGGGGTGCAGGGGCCGGAGTCCTGAGGGAGCCGGCTCTGAAGACAGCGTTAGGTCAAAACAAAGGGAAAGAAATCAAGCGAAGGCTGGAGAGGCGTTATCAGAAGTGTCTGCAAGTGGCGCCTGTCCAGCGCCCCAACAGCCAGGAGAGGTTCCCCAGCAGCCCTCTCCCCGCTCTGGGAAAGCGTCTCCTCTGAAGTCCCTTCCTTTTCCCAAAATATATTTCGTTGTTTTCCCCTGCTTCTGCCTAGCAGCCGGTGGGATAACAGCTCTCCGCATATAGTCTCATGCTATAAAAATGTGCGCAAAGCAAAGCATTTTCCTGTCAGGTTTTTATAAGCCCTTTCTAGCTCCTGACTAATCCGTGCCCAGCCCAGCCTCTGACATGCCAGAGTTCCCTTTGAGATCGTGCCACAGATCTGCACAGATGACTCTGTTTGATTGACACAAGATGGTATAGATAGTCTCTTACTTAACCCTTATTCCAGCACAAGTTCATGGGAAGTCAAACCTCTCATCAAACCTCTTTCTTGGGTGTCCTGAAGCCATTGCCCAGGTGGCCATTTTCCCGTTCTCCCACACGTGCTGTGTGTCGTTCCTCATCTGATGAATGGTTAGCAAATCACTGATAATACATTTCATCCCTCAAAGCCTGTGTCTGTGCTGGGAGAAGAAAACTGGAGAGATTTCACATCAACTAAACAAGCATCTTTGGTGTCAAGCGTCAGTATTTTTGCATAAGCACCCACAGGTTCTTCCCTCTCCCTGGCTGAATGAGATCCCGGAGCAGATGAATATTCATAAGAAATAGCTGGGAAGAGCTGTGACTTCAGCAAAGCAAACTTCCCTGCGGGAGGAGGAGTGTGCTTTCTCTGATGTTCCTCCAGTGTGTGTTCAGCCCCAGGTGATTCCTCCCAAGCTCCTAAGACAGGGTTAGGAAAGCCACCCACCGCTGGCATGGAGCTTGGCCCTGAACAGGACCACCACCCATCACAAACCAGCCCCTGTCTGCCGAGGCAAGCGGCGCTGGTCTGTCCCCAGACCTCAAAGAAGCCATGCTGGCTTTAAACCAGCCCCCAATCAGACGTGTTACTTTTAACTCGTGGTTCCATAGCAGACCCTGATCTCCAAAATCCAAATTCTCTGAGTAAAAGAGATTTGTGCCTTGCTCTTGGTGGGTTTGGTTGCTCAGCCCTTTCCAGTCGATGCAGTTCATTTTTCCTCCCGTACTTCCCGGCAGGGCTGGCTCCTCTGACGGCGTCGTTATTGCTGTCACATACCCGTTACTGACAGGCAGTGGGGAGCACCGGGAACCTGATGTTCTGCTTCTGCTGCCTGGCTCTTTGCATCCCCGCTCGGAATTACAGGACCTTTGTTTCCCACCCGCTGGAAGCGGCTGCAGTTTGATTGCAGGAGGATTCGCGATTTAGCCAGCGGAGAGTGAATAATTTGGCACGGAGCATTCCTTGTTATTCTGTCAAGGAGACCGTGTGTCAATCGATGGGCTAACAATTATGATCAATGTCAAGAGGAAAAAACAAAAACCCAGCGTTAAGCAGTCAGTAATGTGCACAGGCACGAAACGGCCGTGCTGCGGCTGGCCACGCG
>NW_010399794.1:26836-27069 GCF_000710305.1 Buceros rhinoceros silvestris
CCGGGGACAGTGTCCAGGCAGCGCAGCCTGGGGAGGGGGTGGGGGGTAAGGTCGCAAACCCGGCTCACCCTTACCTCGGTCCCTTCTTGCCGCTTTGGATTTTAATTACCAAATCGCAGGATTCGGAGTTTGCGGCAGATCCAGGACGGATCCAGCACACCCTCTGAATACTGCATGAACGCGGTGTGTGCTCCTGGACAGAGGCTGGGGGGGCTCCGGCACGCTGGGGGGCG
>NW_010399794.1:27192-30006 GCF_000710305.1 Buceros rhinoceros silvestris
GTTGGTGGGCATCTGGGCACCAACTCCTCTGATGGCAGCGCTGAAGCACTCGGTTCCTACCCGTGCTAAAGCCACCACGACTCCTCCAAATAATCTGAGCCACGACCTGCTCTGGCTTTTTTACACTTGTGCTCCAGTGCCTGAGACAAGGCCAGTATGTCAATGGGCTCAAAACCTTGGGGAGCACACGGTCCTGGCAGGAGAAGGGGACCAGAAGGGCTGCTCAGGCAGCTCCAGTTCAGCAGAGCCAAGCCCAGCCTGGTACTAGAGTCTGGCTTTTGAAGGTCTGCTCCTCCGTCTGACTCCTCTGCAAGTGCCTACAGTAGCCAGATCCCTCCCCAGCTCCTGCGAGCTGCCCTAGTGCTGGTGACCACAGCAGCTAGTGGCTTTTGCAGAGCAAGCCTGGCCTCTGTAGGGATGCCGGGGCAGGTGGAGCACGGTGCCAGGGCAGGCTGGCATCCCTGAGCAGCCCAGGCTTGGCGGGAGTGCACGTCTGGGCTGGCAACACCTCCTGTACAAATGCAGCTCAGACACAGCCGACGTGCCCTTCGAGGGAGACACGAGAGCGTTTCAGAAGGATGCTTGATGCCCTCTGCCACTCCTTGCCAGGAATAATGCTCCTCTCTGCTGTCACACCACGCTTATGGGATGCTGAACTGAACAGTGGGAGGTTTTGATGCTGCTGAAGTGACTGTTGCGTTAATTATCCATAGAATTTGCGCATGCACCTTACACAGTGGAAAGGGTGCGCTTCCCCAAGACTGATGCGTATGTGAACTCCCAGCCCCCTCCCTTCGAGTCACCCATCAAGTCGCTTGGACTTCCCGGATGCATTGTGCCAACTCGCTTTTGTATTGTTTATTAATGAACCAAACCTTGAAAGTATGAGATCTTTGCCAGAGGTTATTTTTACTACCACGTTAGTTAAGGCTGAGAGTATTATTTTACATGCCAATGAATAATTTACCTGCCATTAAAAATCTTATTCCAAAACAACCGCCAGCGCTGGCCATCCATTTCCTGCGCAGCCGCACACGTGCAGCGGGGACATGCCGAAAGTGGGATTTCAGGTGTAGGGCACGTTTCCTGCAAAGCTGAGGGGAAGGAAGGTCTGAAACGGTGGTGTAAAATAAAATGCCCATAGCACCAGAGTTTTCATGAGGTGTGGCTGAGGCTCGGAGTTTACAGCTTAGGAAAAAAAGAGTAATTGTGATTCCACATTTTTTGCTGGTGCTTTTTCTGAGATCTCTATTTTCCCCTCTGATTCTCCACACCTACTGATTATTTATAGCTCAGCAGAACTTGTGCCTTATGAAATACCGCGCATGACTTCTTGTGCTCAGTGCTAAGGGGGACCAGGCGCTATTGGTAAAGGATTTAACTCATTAATAGGGTAAAGCTAGAACAAAGCTCCCTAATTCGGTATTAACTTTCCCAACCTGATTGTGTTTATTTAGAAAGCAGCTAAGACACAGGCCTGTGGGGCTATAAATCAGCAGAAAATCAAATGCTAACATGTAAATAAATTGCAAATCAGCTGAGAAATTGGTTTCATTTTGAGACGATAAAGCATATTTCTCCTGTACTGATTTTATAAGGTGCCCCTTAAGAATTGTAATATTTCTGTGTGGTAATGATAAACATTAGTGAGTTGCTTTAGAAATGAAAAAACGGCAACCCTGTGGGGATTTGAAAAACATATGCACTTCAAATCTGAAAATCCAATTTAACTGTCCATTATATGGAGAATAAAAAAAGGTAAGGATAGGATAATTTTGCAGTTACACAGCATTTGACTAAATCTGATTCAGGGATGACAGCTACACTTTAAAAGCTACATGTCTGAATGTAAGGAGACAGCAAATCATTTATTTATGATTGTAATCTAGCTCCTGTCTAACAAGTTAACAACTGTGCGGAGTGCTCCCTGAGTGGAGGCAGCCTGTGTAGGCTTGTCAGTTAGCACTTTCTAAAACACTTTTCATAGAATTTCTGAAAAAAATAAAATAAAATAAAATAAAAGAGACAAAAGAGAGTCCCTGTCAGATTTACCAAAACAAGCAGATGTTAAAATTGCAAAAGTTTGAAGAAACAAATCCGGTTCTTAATTTCATACAAAGCACCTTTTGCAGAAGGGATGCGGTAATCAAAGGCAAACACAAAAGCTCTGGTCTCTTTGTGGCAGCCCCGTCATCAGACCCGAGCACCAACTCACAGCTCCTGCCCGCAGGCTGCTGCAGCTCCCCGGCCTTACGGGTACTGGGCTGGGGGTCCTCTGCAGCACGGGCCTGGCTGCTCCATCAGGCATTGCTGTCCTGGAGGTGTCACCTGTTTGACATGGAGCTCCCAACTCCTGTGTCCCTGTCTGTGGTACTGGGCAGTGGGTGGTGCCCACTCCATACCCTGTCCACTGGTTCCTGTTTATCTTGACCTGGTTCCAGCTGTGCCTCGGACCAGGCTAACACTGCCCAAGCGGAGAGTGATGTGTTTGCAGTGGTACCTGTCTCAAAGTGCTGATGAAAGGAGTTTTAAGGCAACTAAATCACCTGAACAGTTACGAAGAACTATGAGTGGGTAGTATTTACCCAAGAGCTCCAGTGTGATAGAAGTCATACAATATTGATATTATATATCCTCTCACTTTAATCCTCTTGATACCAAAGTTCTAGAGGGCAAATAATGCCTTCTTTTTCGGAAGAGTAACGGGGAAGAGCTGGTGAGCTGCTGTCCATGGCCCCCCTGTCCACATCAGACAAACGATCACAACACGTAGGACTATCCAGCAGCTGGAGAGCTGGGAGGAACAGGGAAAGA
>NW_010399794.1:30152-31977 GCF_000710305.1 Buceros rhinoceros silvestris
CAGGCTTTGCAAGACAAGCTCTCTGGTTTCTTCAGGAGAAGGTGACAGGTGTGTGATGAGGAGGCGTTGGATGTTCGACAAAGTCATTAAGGAGGAAACTGTCCTCACCCTGTGACACAAAAATGGTGACAGGAGTAAGCAAGGTCCAGAGCAGGGCTCCAGGATGAGCAAGCCCAAAGGCAGCGTGCGCTGGGGGAAAGCATTCAGCCTGGAAAGGAGATGGCTGAGGAGGGATGTCACTGAAACCTATGAAACCAGGACAGTGAGCAAGGACTGGCTGCTGATTGTTCGTCACCGTACAAGAAGGGGGGTGTGATGGGATGGGCAGCAGGTTGAAGCCAAGCAGCGAGGAAGGCTGGTCTCACACACGTAGTTACACAGAAGATGCCTTTTTTCAATATTGTGAAGGCTTAAATTTACATGGGTTCAAAAAGTTACCGGACAAATTAATGGCAGAAAAATCCATCCTATATCCCTACATAGACATTAGTTCTGGCTCTGAAAGATCTTGAGCCATAAATTCCTGGAGGTTAATAGAGGATTTGATGAAGTATCATTGTTCGCTTGCTCTGTTCTTACGCTCTTCAGCGGGTGCTTGCTGTTGCTCTCTCCCAGAGATGAGCCACTATGGCCATTTTTATGCTCTTAACATGTTCTTTTACCAGTTGGAGATGTGTCTAATGCTCAGCATAAATCAAACGTTCTTGTTCCAGGTGACTTGTCTTGGCCTCCTTGAAGCCCGTGGCTACACTCTCATTTGTTTCACCAGGGTCTGGATTGTACCTGTTGCGCTCAAATGCAAACGCATCACCCAATGTGCCGGTGTGACGCTCCCCCGGCTGTCCCTGCTCTGAGCAGCCCTTTCCAGCACCCCACTGGCCCTCCCACTTTAGGGACTACTTCCGTAAAATGGTTCTTCTTCTCAGCTTTTAGGTAAGAATGTCCTTGGTCAGGCAATGTCCCCTGCGAGTGAGAACAGTCTGCTGTCCCAGGGATGCTCTCGCAGGAGGCAGTTGGGCCTTGGGGAATCTCTGCAGATTGATGGGCCGTAAGACGCGGTTTGATAAACTTCAGTGACAGATGTTTGGGCCAGACTGCCCCAGTTTAGACCAGAGTGCCCCCAGTTTAGACCAGGCTTTGCATTGCCACATATGTGGTACAACAGCGGTTTTTCAGTGGGTTTTTTTGTCCATTAGCAGGTGTCTTGAACCCAACCTGCAGACCCCTGCAGGGACTCAATTAGGTCCGGTTCCACAACCTGCTGTCCCACCTTCTAGGTTTGGCTGCCTCCTTTATGGGGGTGGGGTGGGGTGGGAGGTAGGGGTGTGTTCCTGGAAGAGCATACACACACACACCCCTCATCTCCCCATTGGCCTTGCTGTGGGCACTGGGGCAGCTCCAGAGGTCACGGGCACCCCGGGGTGTGCAGCCGGGCAGGGTCATCACCCTGCCCCTATCCTGGGCAAAGGCCCCAGGGGAAAGAGCTTTTCAGAAGAACATCTGCATAGGAAAGGTCAGGCATGGTGTCCCTGGTAAACTGAACCAGCTCTTCTGCTCTCAGAGGTTGTTATTTTAGAGCCGCAGACTCAGGCTCACACTCTTTTTCTGACTTTACTTTGGTTTTCACAAAGAATAAAGCCAAACACACCCCTGTTCTGGCGATATATGCAGTATTGTGTGGAACCCCTTCCCCCCGAGCAGAGGAGAGCCACACGTCTTCAAGAAGTGTCTGGGCATTTGTGCGCTGTCCCCCCGCCCTGCACCCGGGGGGTCCCCAGGGGCTCCCCATCACAGAGGCAGGAGCTGCTCCCACTGGGGGCAAGGG
>NW_010399794.1:32121-33610 GCF_000710305.1 Buceros rhinoceros silvestris
GCCCTGCGGGCTCGGGACCCAGCGGAGCCGCCTTGTTTATTGTGCGTGAGAATCGCCGGCAACGGAACTAAAGGGAGAAAGTTTGAAATGGTGCTTGTCAGATAGTGTCACCCTCACACCCTCTGCTGAATGTTAATAAGTGTAAGTAAACACAAGAAGTCTCTCCCCGTTTATTTATCTTGGATAAGGTCAGTGGCTGAAAATACACAGTTCTGCTTTTTCAGATAAAATAATTCTTTTCAGATAGAAAATGCTGGGTTTGTAATTCAGAGAACCACAGAGCGATTCTCCTGTTTTTGATGTAGGGGGAGAAATGTAACTGCAGACTCTTAGTGATGCGGGTGCAGCTTGGTTGTTTTTCAAGGCTGTTCTGCCAATAAGACGACAGTTAAAATACGCTTTGAAAATAGCCATCAGCAGAGTGTTCTGGAAAAAACCTGCAGCAGGAGAGTCAGGGCTGACCCCCACACTCTCGCCGGCCGCTTGCTGAACTGATTATTCTTCTGCTGGAAAGGAATGCCTACAGAGCTATTTAAATTAGATGGAAAGTAAAAGGGGTTTAGATAGCGTAGGAGTGTGCCGCTCTCTTTTTTCTTGTGGGAGGGAGAAGGAAATTTCAGAAATCCCTGTTTAATTAGGATCGCTGAGGTCTCAGGTAATTGCAGTTTTCCCTCCCTGTGTCCTCATGCTTTCCATCTCTCAACTGAACAAAAAAAAAAAAAACTGCGATTACTGTGTTTTTGAAAATGAACCATTGGGTGCTATCATGTCATCATGCAGAGGGGACGCGTCCCTGTTGGTAATTACACCGTGGAGTGACAGGAGATATCTGCACGGCTGACTGACAGCCCCGGCTCAGCAAACAGACCCTTCGGCAGTCGCTCGCAGTCTGGGCTGGGGCTGGGCTTGGCTGCAGCTTAGCAGCAAAAGCCAGGAGGCCGTGGAAAATGGCACCGTTAAACCAGCCAGCAATCTGTGGGGTCTTCAGAACCTTATCATCCATGCGAGTCAACAACTGTGCTAAATTGAAATCGTAGAGTTGATTAAACGACGTATTTAAGGCCCCATAAAAGAAAGCAAGCAAGCCAGGAAGGGAGCGGTGCGAGTGCGGCACGGGGGGAGCCACGGCGTGGGGAGGGTTTATCTCACGACGAGCAGCAGGCTCAGCCACTGATCTAATCAAATTATTCAGCATTAAAAAACTGCCAAGGCATTCCAGTGCTGCAGCTTCCCCAGGCCCAGCTGGGATCAAATGCTAATCAACATCTCCACGATATTTATTCCCACTGTCAGTCTGGTACGTGTTTGTTTTCCGAGCACTGCATACTAAACTGAAAGATCGAGATGAATCGGTGGAGATGCGAGATGATGAGCAGCCAGGCTAAACATATAGACAAAATACCGGCAACGGGAAACGGGGACGGCGGGAGGTGGCTGGAGGGAGCCGCGCAGCCCTCGCCGGCGGAAGGGCCGGTAACCCCCAGCCACA
>NW_010399794.1:33683-34377 GCF_000710305.1 Buceros rhinoceros silvestris
GACCCCCCCAGCCACAGCACGGTGCAACGGGGATGGGGAGCACCGAGCCAGGCACCGCCATGGCTGGCACAGGGTGCAGGGCAGCACCTCTTCCCCTCGCACCCCTTGGACCCAGGTGCCCCTTTCATCCTCACAGCGTCACCGAGCTGTTCCTGCTCCACCTCCTCAGCATGGGGGAAGGAGACGGTGCCCAGTGATGCGGGGATGGCCACACTGAGCAGTGGCCCTCGGGACCCTCAAAGGCCGCCTGCAGAGCGGCGAGGTCCCCTTTAAGCACTAGCCACCAGAGTGCGAGGAGACTAATTAATTTCCTTTTTGTTTTTCAGAGTTTCATTTTTAAATTACAGTCTTCCCTCCTCTCTAATAAATACTCAACAATTAAAGCTTTTTTTTCCCCGACATGCGATTCCAACATCTCAGTGTCCCACCCTCCTGTCACCTTCCCTGCCATAAACAGATTCGTAAAAACTGCTTTTGACGCCCCAGCTGCCATTAGCCACTTAAAATCCCATAATTATCATCCTATCATGGGCCTGTTAACGAGCAGTAAAAATAAGGCCATTGAATATGGTAATTTATTCGTAAATTAGCCTAATGAGAATAGGTTTCAGACACTGTTTACTTTCTAGCTGCCTGTTTCGGTGCAGTGCAGGCTGGCTGGGCTGGGATGGCAAAGCTGTTTGTCAGCGCGGGA
>NW_010399794.1:34502-37002 GCF_000710305.1 Buceros rhinoceros silvestris
TGGGTGGCAGACGTGGCTCCCACACCGGTGGCAGAGCCACTGCTCCAGTGCCAGCCCTCCTCCCACGCCGGGCTTCCCACATAGCCTTCCCACGGCTCTCCCATCGGCAACAGCATGGCCAGTGTCCCCACCACCAGCAGCAGGTGCCGTACTGTGGCAGTGCCACAGGGATGCCCTGGGCACTACGACTCCTCTCCTCTTAGAGCAATTCCTCTCCTCTTACAGCGCTAAGGCTGGGAACCATGCTCACTGCCAGAAATCTGCACTATTGGCTCCCCAGGAGTCATCCCAGCCTTGTCTGCGTCCTTGTCTTTTGCTTCCTCCATCTTTTAGTTTGTGGAGGTTAAAGATACACCGCCTGAAAAGCACAAGCCAGCTCAGAGCAGCAAACACTACCTCGTCACAGAGCGGTTTTCTGTCCACCACCACGGCCTATCCCTGCACTTTCCAGGCACCAGAATAAATGTGAATAAATGTGACAGAACAGTATGGTGCCGTAGCCTTGCCACGCAAAATAATAAGAACTTGTCCGGGTCCAGCTTTCAGAAAGCAGAGAGCAAGTTGTCAAGGGGAGGGGGCAGTGGGAGGAAGCCTCAGCACCTGCAAAGATGACATAGAGGGATAAATCTGGAGTGCTCTTGGAAAGCAGGGAGGGCTGTGGCAGGTCCCTCGTCCCTCGCCCCGGCCAGGAGATGGTCTCTGTTGGGTTTTGGCTCCCCCAGCCACTTCATGGGCAGAGGTGAGCAGCACCTCCTGCAGAGCCCAGCTCACTCAGGGATCCTGCCTGGAGCAGCAGCAGGGCAGGACATGTCTGGGGCAGTTTCTCCAGCTATTTTTGACTGCTAACTCCAAGGAGAAAAAAAAAGAAAAAAAAATGTAAATGCTCACAACCCACTGTGTTTAATACCCAAAAGCCAGGAGCTAATAAAGATGCTCTTTGTTGGCCAACCATCAGCTAAAGCCACCACCTGGTCCTCCAAAATAAATGCCCATCAATCGGTCTAGAAGGAAGAAGAGACCAGAACTGACTCCTCTTTGAATCCAGGACTGACAGGTCTAAGCACTCTGGCACCTGGGCGGCTTATTCTTTCCAAGCTCTATCTTTGCAAACAGTTATTCTCAGGCAGTGGAGTGGTAATAAACCCCAGAATGAATGAGGATGAGAGGTCCTTTCAGGGAAGAGGTGAAGAGCTCTTGACTATGAGCCTTTCACCCTCTAGAGTATTTTCATTCCTAGGCTGGCTAAAAGCCAGGAAATAAATCTGCACGGCCAGAGCGTCTCGGCTGAATCACTGAGCCAGAGCCTGCAGCACCCTGGCCGCTGCCACCCACCCCTTCTCCCAGTCCCCCTTCCCCAGAGGAGAAGGCTCAGACCTGCCCCGCCACTCCGCCAGCTCCTGCAAAGGGCTGGGCTGTAACGGGGTGTTGGGGCTCAAGAGAGCAGCTTGGGAGAAGCCTCCTGTGAATTGGTAATAGCTCGGTGTGTTCTTGCTGAAGACTCGCTATGCTGAGTCCGGCCCCACAAAGGAGCAGCCCCCAGTGCAACTGTAAACCAGGGTGAATTTGCCAATCCTGGCTTCCCACTGTCTCATCCCAACCCGTCCTCTGAGGCATTTACCTGGGAGTACGTGGTCATCTGTGGCACATCTGGAAGGGAGGGCTCTGGGCTTGGAGAAACCTGTGCTTGTGCGGAGGCTGCTGTCCCTGCCCAGAGGCACCGCGGGTTCATCATCTGGCAAAGGGGCTGCCGACAACCCCCAACTGCGTGAAAGCGAATGGCTGGCGGTGAGGGACCAAATGGACAGGGATACCAAAGACACCTCTCAGAAGCCTGCGCACCAGGAAAATTGTCTGCGGCTCCCTGCAAGCAGTGGGTCCTTCCCAAAAGAGCCCTCGCCTGGCCCTGAACATGGGCAGTCACAGACCTCAGCACCGACTGCATGTGTGGTGTCTGTGATGGGGCTGTCTGGAGCTGGAGAGGTTCCCAGGGACCCATCTCTCCCACACCAACAAACCCTGCTCCCATGTGCCGGTGGGGACTATGAAAATCAGATGTTCCAGAAGCGGGAGACTGTTGTTACAGCAGAAGTCCAGAATTCATCCATTGCCATCAGGAATCCTGACTGGTTTCCAGTGCCCAGTTTCCGCGTGGTGCAGGAGGAAAAAGGTAACAGCAAAGCCTGCATTACGGTCCCAGCTGCGCTGCCCTGACTGTTCCTTTTTGCCAGACGGTAGCTCAGGTAATGGCCCTCCACGGTGGCTGTGCTCCTGCCTTCCCTTCTCCTAATTTAATTACAACTTGTTTCTTTTCTAATTATGATGCTCAAGTCATAGAAGAGCTTAAGGCCACTGTCACAGGGAGGCTGGAGCCTGTCTCCCTTTTGCTAAGATGGCCCCATTATAATTTCACTTCCTTCTGATGGAGATTATAAACACTTTGTGTCAAACCACTTCCCAGCAGTTCTCACAGTGTGAAAACGATGGAGGTCAGGAGATGCAC
>NW_010399794.1:42002-48599 GCF_000710305.1 Buceros rhinoceros silvestris
GTGCTCCTGGGACACACTGAAGGACCATCTCTGGGGCTGGGCTGCCCTTCCCAGGATGGGTCTCAGGATCCTAAACCAGAGCCCTGACTTCACTTGCACATTGCACGTGGAAATCCCACTTTCTGACGGCTTCCCTCGGTCGCCACCTGCATTGTCACCCACACTCCCAGCACAGAGCTGGTGTTTTGCTGGGTGATACAGGACAACCCACTTAGAGACATTTTACCCACTCACGGCCTGAGTGAAGAGATGTTCCTCTGTGGCTAACAGAGAGTGGGAGAAACAGTGACACGAAGAAATTAGTTACTACTTGAGTAAGATCATCCAGCATTGTGTCAAACGACCCCTCCTCGGCCAGGTGACGGTGCTGGTACCAGCAGCCGTGCTAACAGCCAGCACTCTCACTGCCGTGGAGCCCAAGGTCCCCAAACACAAACGAAACCCTGGGCAGCTTACGGGTTTTTTTCAGGACAAGATTATATAAGTGGTTGTAAAAAGAAATAAGGGGAGAAAAAAATATTGATCAATACAGTTGCCTGAGCGAGATCACTGCGCTCATCGGCAGGGACAGGCATTGCGAGGAGGTGTGAGACCTGGAACCAGTCACTTACCATCGGCAAATGCCTCAGGGGCTGCTGCTTCCCTGGGAGGAGGCAGATCCCCCCGCGGATCTCTGCACATCCCAGAGGGGATTAGGGAAAAACGGTTCAACGGGCTTTTGGCTTTCTGTTCCCCAACTGAATTACACATTGTTTTAACTTGTCTGCAGCATCAGCTACAACCCTAACTCCTTCCGAAAGGATTCCTGGTTTCATTTCCTCTCATTCAGCACCAATTACCCAGCACCTGAGCTACGAGAGGAGAGGTGTAGTGCCTCTGCTTCCCTCTTTGAGACACAGGCCGGGTGGGCTGGTGTCTGCTGCCAGACAGGGTTCCCTGGAGCTGTTAACCTCTTGGGAATTCCACATTTTTCCTCTGCGGGTTGCAGGGCAGAGGCAGGCTGGAGGTCAGGCTGGCAGTGCTGTCCGGCTGGCCCTGGGCAGCGACCAAACTGCAGGTGGTATGGGACAGCCCGTGCTTCATAAAGCTCCACCACTTTCCCGATGGCATTTCAGCAACAAAATGGTTAAATGCCACATGGGAAGGTTTCCTCCTCCCCAGCTCCCCCCAGAACTGTAGTAACATCTTAAGTAGAGGCATCAAACGGAGGAGATAAAGGCAAAGCCCTTCTGCAGGAGGATTTGTCTTTCAAATCTAGATTAGCAGTTGCTGTTTGGGGAAGATGAGACCCTAATCTGATTGAATAAGGGGAGTTTGTGATATCAATCTCCTTGTAGCCCATTGTCTTTGTGCTGCTTTGTAAATTAATATTCATTTTCATCTCTACGTTTACGCTGAATCTCTTGTGCTTCTTGTCTCTCAGTGTTTGACAGATTGTAGTCCTATGTATTGGGTTCTGTGCACCAGAATTAGCATTATATTGTGTTTTACCTTTATATTTGTGCTTAAGCGGCATGAAAAAAGAGCTGCAGAGTGTGCAGGCGGCAGGCTGGGAGCTGCAGCTGTGGCAGGTCCAGGACTGGGCAGCAGCTCTGGTGAAGGTGTTTGAACGGCCCATCCCCAGCCGCAGCTCTGGGCTGGTGCTGGCCGCTGCTCCAGCCCAGAGCCCCCCACAGCCTGGCCGATGGGGCAATTCTGGCTGCTGCTGTCTGGGCACTCCCCTGCCCCTCTGGGGCCTCAGCCCACTCTTCCCAGCTCTGCACTGGATGGGTTGGTTCAGTCTCCAGCACCAGCTCTTCCCCAGCCCATCACCAGCAGCCGTTTCCCGGGGCTGTGCCGTCCTCCCGCAGCCTCGTGCTCCTTTGCACAGTTCCCTGCCTGTGCCACCTTCCCCAAAATTCAATTTTTCCCCTTCCCTTAGAACATTGCATCTTGTTCAATCCTTCCCCTGTCACACCAGCTCCGGCACTGCTTCAATTGGATTCCAAAAATAACCTCTTTATTCACACGGCTCATGCTATTATATCGTAGTACAGCTCGGGCAGGCGAGGGGTCATTCCATTATCCAGGAACGAGATAACTGAGTATTAGGGCAGCCAGGCTCTTTGACTCCCTGCCCTGTGGTAATGGGCCTTTTTTAAGGGCATTAACCAATGTTTCTACTTAGGTATTTGACAAGAGTAAAGGTAACATTGCCATTTAATCCTCGCTTTCCTTTTTTCCTTGCCTATAGACACCACTCACACATTTACTTCTCTTCAAGTGTTCAAACTTCCACTCAAAACCACAGAGCTCGTCTTCTCTCAACCCTTCCCCTGAAGTTATGGTCACAGGTCGGATTAAATATCCCCAGCCCTAGGACACAGGGGCCACCATTGGCTCTCCTCCCCTGCAAGTGCTGGGCAGGTGTCACTGGTGAAGAAATACTAGCGCATGAGTGACCTTCTGACTCATGCTGGTCTCATGTGCGTGTGCATCTCACCCTGATAAGGTTGCAGCCTCTGAAATATACTCAAAAAATCAAGGGCCAGTTCTCTGCCACCTCTGGCTTTGTCCAGCAGATGCAGCATCTGGAAGTGTTGCCTTCGACTCCTGTTTAAGGCAGGAAAATGCCGGAGATTTGGGAGAAGCTGAATGAGCGCAGGGTTTGTAACATCATGTCCAGCTCCTCCAGAGACAAGGCAGGGAGGGGACCGAAAGCAGGCGGGAGGAGCAGGTGAGAAGGGCTGACAGGAGAGACAGCAACAGGACGGGATGGACTCCCCCTGGGAGCACTGAAGGGTCCAAAGGACAGCGTGGAGGGATCAGCCAGGCCCCTGCACCCCAGCCGGGGCGGCTGTGAGGGCAGGAGCATCCAGCGCAGCGGGAGCCTTCTGCTGCTCCTGGGCAATGCCACTTCCTCCAGACGGGGGAGGAAGTTCCCCATAAATCCCAAGAGCTTTGGAAAAATTACATATTTCCATTTTAAAGACCTTTTAAGGAACAAGACACGAGAGTCCAGAGGATCTGCCTGAGGGGTGCACTCCTGCCCAGCTCTCGGAGCTTTGCTGCTCTGTGTGTGCACAGCATCACGGGCAGTGGGGATCTGGAGCTGTTGGGTTTCTCCATCTCTTCTTCCAGGCTAGCCTCGTCCTGCCTGAAGGCAGGAGGCAGCTCCAGGGCAGGTTAGTCTGTGAATATCCCAAGCACTTCTTTAGCAACACTTCTCAGGTCTTTCTCTTCTGAGTCTCCAACTCACGCATGGGTTTCTTCCAGGCAAGGGAGCTTTCAGGTCTCCTCCAGCACAAGCATGAAGCCCTCTGTCAGAGCAGCGCTGGGAAAACAGCAGAGCAGCAGAGCAGCCTTTCTCCTCCCGTCCTGTGCAGTTGTCCAGGTAGAGTGTCTTCAACTTGGCTACGAAGCAAGTGCAGTCACACGTTTCTTGAAGGCCTTGGTGCCGGCTCTAAATTGCCGTTTCGTGGTGCTAGGTTGGAGTGCTGCAGCTGCCAGCCGGGGCTCGGCTGTCCCCCCAGGCTCTGCTCTTCTCCTCACACAAGGCAGGGATGGCTCCCGAGCCCGGGACGTGCCTGGCACCACACTGGCACCAGGAGCTCTGCAGCAGACCCCTGCTCGTGTGTCCAGATGAAATGACACCCCTAAAGTTTGTCACGCCAGCAGCTCACCTCCTTAAGAGAGAAAATGTATATACCAAAGATTGTGGCTTAATTGATTGATTAATAACAGAAACTCTAATTGAATCCTCCCAGCTTGTACATAAGATGTCTTAATGTTAGAGCCTAGGGAGTAAATGCGCAGCATGGAAGTATGAACTGCAGCACAACCAGCAACACTTTCAATTTAAAAGTCAATCTCATTATACAAGAAGCTGTTTTCTCCATCCCTCTGGAAAGGCAACGGCAATCTCCCATCTTCTCCCTACCAGAGCCACATGGTTTGTTAGTGTCTGTGGGAGATGCAAATACAAGCTTTTTTTTTATTTGTTCCCACCGCTGCATATCTGAGCAGTTCAGTAAATATTCATGAGGCTGCCATTGTAGGAGCTCTGAAAACTACAGAAAATATGCCCTCCGAGGTGACATGTAATTTGGCACTTCCCGCATGGAGAGGCAAAGGATGCAGCCAGAGCAGAAATATCCCGATAATTAAATACCTTGCTACAGCCTGATCTGTCCTGTTTCTCATTAAACACGAGACACACCTCAAACCTTCTCCAAGCGCAGGGCCCCTGTAACACAGAAGTTAACAGGACTGACGTCGAACGGCAGATTCACGTGAACCATCCAGGAGACCAGGCAGTGTCTGGGGCGGGGAATGCCTGAAATGTCTCCCCAGCTTCACGCTTTATGGTCATGATGTCTCTAACTGGGGAAAATAAAATCACTTCATGCTGGAATGCCTCCAGATCAGAGCAGTCGCTTGCACACAGTGTGCCCCATGTTTGCCTTGTCCTTAAAGGACATTGATCCCGCCCTGTTACCTCACCAGGCAATCCCGCTGGTTCGCAGAATCTTCCTGGTCTGAAGAGACCTTTAAGCGTATCCAGTCCCCCCGTTCCCCAGCACCGCCAGGTCCCCACTGCCCCCTGTCCCTCAGCAGCACCTCCACACGGCTGGGAAACCCCTCCAGGGACGGGCACTCCACCACTGCCCTGGGCAGCCGGGGCCAGGGCTTGACAACACTTTAGGGGGAGGAATTTTTCCTAATATCCAGCCTAAACCCTCCCTGGCACAACTTGATCCTGTTTCCTCTCCTCTCATGGCTTGTTACCTGGGACAGCTTTCAGGTGTCCTCATGGCCCAGCACTGCCTCCCTGCCTGCAGAGTAGATGTGCAGGGTGTCAGGTAACACCTGGACACTCATCCCTGGAGCAAGGCAGGAGGAGATGAGCTCCCACCAGCATCTTGCCTGGTCCCCCATGGACATGGGGGTAGTGAGGGGTACTCTGCTCATCGTCCGTCCAAGTCCTCAATTTGTGTTGCAGAAGGAAAAACATGCACTGATGGTGTCACCTGGCAACGAGACGTCTCCAGAGAATACTTGATTGAATCCCATCTTGCCCCCACTTGCAGGTTGTGTCTCTAACATCCCCTTTATAGATCTACCAGCCAAGAGATGTCCTGCCTGCCACTCGTCCTGTTCCCTTTAACTACACCGTCATTGGCATTTCAGTGTCATTCGCATCGTAATCTCACAGAAATCTGCTTCCTCTTTGGATTCCCACCTGTCAGAGCACCTCTTCCCCACTGGCGGTATGGGTAGCGAATGACCTTCAGCCACTGAGTGGTTATAGCCTTAAGACAACACAATTAAACATGTTTTATTGCTTAACACACTGTGTCAGGAGCCTTAGTTGTGTTTTTGTTCCAGTCTTCTATCGTTTTCAGAAATGCCTGGAACTGTGACAGCTCAAAGCGCCCGTGCACTTCTGCTCCCAGGTAATCAATAGAAGGCCTCAAGGTATCGCACGCTTCTGTCAGATGCGGGATTTTTAGCATGAAAGCATTTCCAAGACTTTTTGGTGATTGCAAGGCTCCCCTGGCCTCCCTCTCCGACAAGTTATCATGGCAAGGACACCGGGCGGCAGCGGAACAAAGCAGCTGGACCCAGCGCCGGGAGGGTCGTCCGGCGATTCCCAGGGAAAAGGAACTGCAGGCCATGTCCTTCACCAGAGAACCGAGGACTGCTGGGACCTGCACCCCGGGGTGGGATGGACGGGCAGAGCTGGGGCGGGCTAGGCACACGGGCAGGTGGGAGATGAGGCTCACAGGATGTTCACAGCACTGATTTGGGCTGAAAACCAGTTATTTTCATTGGTGGAGGTGCGCTGGTTTCCCTCAGCTTCTGGGCTGCTGTTCTGGTTTTACCTGGCTGTTGGGGTTTTGAAGAATCCTTGTGAATTAGACCCCAGCAGTATTTTACCTGTTTTCAGAACAATACCTGTGTTCACAGGCGCAGCATTCCAGGAGGAAATGTTATTTTCTTTGGGTACAAAAACTGTCTTTCCACTTCAGAAAATCATTCCAGGTGAAAATTAAGCCGTTTCCTATTTTGCAGGCTCACAAAGCTTGGTTTTTCTCAGCTGAAGAAGACTTTCCACCGCTACCCCATTTGTACCATCATGGGCTTGGCTGCCATTTGTCCTGCTGGATCCCTGCTGCTGCCCGATCTTTTAGCACACAGCTCAAAATTTTTGGTGCAAACCTCTACTGGGTTAAAAAGGACCTGGGACATTTTGAATAATCTGATTTCTTTGCTTCCCTCAGTGCCCTCCCTGAATTATTCTTCCCTATTTCTTGGGTGCCCACTCTGTGCAAAGTCAGCCCATGGGATTTGCGTGAAGATTTTAACGACCCCTCTCCCAGACCGACTCTCAGTCCTGTCCGAGGATCACTCATTCCCTCCCACCTTGGGCACGGGTTGCCATTACTGGTTTTAACTGCGCTGGCATGGCCACGACCTCCTGTGAGTTGTGCTGGCCGGGGAGTGGCTGTTTGACACATCCACCACTCCCCTCTTGATCTCACCTCCACAGCTGCTTTGTCACCAGCGGTAAATGCTTTCGGCAGCGACCAGTGGGCACGGCGGGGGACTGCCGGA
>NW_010399794.1:48675-52881 GCF_000710305.1 Buceros rhinoceros silvestris
GACCAGTGGGCACGGCGGGGACCTGCCGAACCTGCGCGAAGGTGCGAGGTCTGTGTGTGCAGAGCAGTTCCTGCGGGAATTAACACATTCCATTGCTGTCCAAACTCTTTTCCCTTTCCTCCTCCTACAAGAGCTGTTTGCTGCCTCTGTGGCAAATCTCTTGGAGTCAGATGATGTTTGTTCCTCCCGCAGGTTTGATGGGAGTTTTGTTTGCAGAAACCAGAACAAACTAACCAAAACTTCAAAGTGAAGTTGCTAATTCGACCAAGATTGTGCAATGCCGGCTTCACTCACAGTTTTCCTGATGGGCGGGGGGTCCCTCACCCCAAGCAGGGCCCTCTCTGCAGTGGTGCCCCTTCAGATCCGTGCCCAGTGCCAGGTGCCAGCAGTCCCTGCACCTGCCCAGGTCACTGTGGGTTGCAGAGCCATCTTATTCTCATTAAAACTGAATCATGCTTCTAGACCAGGGCTATCCCTGGGCCAGCCCTGCTGCAGCCATGCAGGGCTGCGTGCGATTTGAACCCTTTGCCTTTCTCAATTCTCTCCTGGAGCTCCCAAGGCTCCTCTGCAGCTGCTGAAGACACGGGACCTGGAGGTGGATCTGTCACAGAAAGCTGCTAAAACCAACACAGTCCCCTCTTGGGGCTGTGGGTGACTGTCCTCTGCAGTGTGACATTTTCCTGACAAGCTAAGGTGAACATCCAAGGTGGGTCTCAATAGCAGGAGCCTGGTGCTGCTGGGCAGTTCACAGCATTTCGTTGCTGGGGAGGTCTGAAGAGCTCTGCCTGGGATAAGGAAGACTGAGCCTTCCTCCATCAGACAAGCAAAGTCGCTTGTGCCACAAGCACGTGCCTGATCCTAGGGCAGCTGCAGGAGCCCCATCACGTCCCCTTCTCTCGTCCCTGCAGAGCGGCCACTGCTGGTTGCTGCTCCCGGCTGGCAGCAGCTCCACTGGGCTGCCCCGCTCCAGAAGCCTGGTGGGTTACATCTCCACAGCAAGCTTCTCCAATGATTTAAAAGCCGCTGTTGCATGGGAAGTTGGTTCCCATCCTCCTCTGGGCTCCGCAGGTGCAGAAGGAGGCTCCTGGGACCCGGCTGGGCACGGGCTCCGTGGCGGCACCGGCCAGCAGCGAGCAGGAAGGCCACGAGGAGCCAAAGCCATCGTCCTTGATTGGAGAATCCTGACACAAATGGCAAGAGAAAAACAAATAGGGAGGGAAATGAACAAATTATACCGATAATTGGTTTAAAAAATGCATCAAAGAAAAATGATATCCAATAATACTGCTGGTTCCTAATGAATGTGTCTGTAATAAAATCAGGCTGTTTGGGCCGTGGTTAGCCCTGCACTTCACATCCCCAGATTAAAAATGGAACATCTGTGATGATTTAATTTACATGTTAATAACAAACAGGCCTCCAGAAACCAACGAATAAATGCCTTTTATTGCCGGCGTATCTTTTCCACTGCAGCTTGAATGAAAACTCTGGTAATTAATTGTTTTAAGCGATTCTATTAAAAAGTGTCTGGAAGTGCTGTGTGCCGAATGTTTATGTGGGCAGGCAGACGAGAAGAATACAGACGAGGAAGCAGCCTGCTAATTACGTGCCTTTTTAAAATTCACTGCCTTAGAGACATGGGATACTTTTAAACATGGAAGTCGACCCGGGCGCATTTATTTTTCCCCATTGTTCCTTTCCAGTTGAAAAGTTTGCAATTTTAAATAAATAGCAAATCCTGATGTTGCCGTGTTCCCTCACAAAGCCAAATGGAAGCGCAAGCACCAGCTCTGCCCGGCCGCACGGGTGCTGGGGGAGCGTCGGGGCTGGGCAGTGGGGTGCCCTGTGGCCCTGCAAGCGTTGCCGTATGGTGTCCTGGGACACGGGACGGCCTGTGCACCCACCAGCTCTGCAGCAGCAGCTGAAGCACTGTGAGATTGTGTGGTATGGTGTGGTGGCTTCAGCCTTTCTCTCGAGATGTGTTTCTTTTTCAAAGGAAACTCTTTCAGATGCTCTGTATTTGGGAACAGAAGGAAGGAACTGAAGATGTCAAAATGCAGAGATAATACTGAAACTCTCCCATTTCTTAAGCTCTGCAAAATGCAGGATGAGGACTTGGGTTTTCAGTGTCAGTCAACCCTCTCTCCTTGGCAAGCAAAATGCAGTGTGTGTTGGCAGTGACCACTCCTCCTCGGCACTGTGCAAAGCACCCACTCCAAAGGTGGAGAGGTGCTGAATCTGCTGCAGCAGAGGGCTCGCCGCTGGGCGGGTCGCCGTAACCCCGCTGCCATTCACGGATCGATGGGGAGCAGAAGCTAAGGAGAGCTATCAGACACGGCAGCCACACACTGGAAGTTCCCTCATCGCTAAATGTGGAATGGGGCAGTGGAGGAGATGGTCTGACAAACATGCAAATCCTTTTGTGAGAGGAGCTGCCGCCCTGGAAGGTCGGTGCTGCAGCACAGCAGAGGCGTCACTGCCGCACTCCGGCCACAGGCACCACAGGGCTGCTGCCAGCAGAGCCCGATGCTGACCCTGTGGGCAGCCCCCTGGGCCACTGGCAGGAGCAGGAGCCAAGCTGGGCCTTTCTGAAGCTCCAGAATCCACCTGGCACCCTGGAACGGAGCTGGGCTTCTCTTTCTGAGGTGCTGCCTGTAAAGCTACTTTCATGCCTGGTGTATTTCCTTAACTGAAGATCACAGATTTCTCTGTGATAAAATCTCTGTGAGAGCTCGTTGGGCAGTGACGCTGCTGCCCTGGATAAAGGACATGCTCTGGCAGGAGACGTGGCCTTCTCTGAGGAGCCGCAGCCCCTGCAGGGAGGCAGCAGTGTGAGGTACCGGGGAGCCCGTGCTGTTTGCTGCAGAGATGCTGCAGGCAGCGGAGCTGCTCACAGCTCCTGGAGGGGAAGCAGTGCCCAGCGCTAAGGCACGTGTGGGGACGGCACCGGCTGCTCGCCGCTTCCTTCCGAGCTTTGTTTTGCCACATCTGCTATGGGGACAGGGGCCCGGTTTGCAGCAGAGCTGCCCTCGCTGCTCGCTCTGCAGGTACAGCCGCTGGGACTGGAACATCTGGAAAGGCATCACAGCCCCTCATACGCTGCGGACTGAGTTAAAGCCTGGCAGCAGAACAAACCAGCCAGGCAAGCACGGCGTCCCGGCTGCAGGCAGCCTCTCAGAGAGCCGTGCAGCGGCAGACAAGCCAGCTCTGGTGGGAGGCTGGGTGGGACCAGCGGCTCGAAGTGGGTGGCGAGGTCAGCACCTGAATTCGTTTGCTTTTTAGTTTGAACATCCTTTGTGTGAAGAACAAATGGAAGGTCCCAATTAAACTTTGTGCTTGGATTTAGTATTTTCAGGCCTTTTTCTCATCCTCAGGTAAACCCACACTGCACAGAGGCAATGGTAACCACTCCAGCACAAGCTCTGCTTCCACTGGTATTTTTGCACTGGAATAGATGTCTTCCTATCAAATTCCTTTTCTCTCTTGATGGTGGCTCGTACCTGTGGATCAGACACAACCACCCCAGTTCCCTCCTTCTCTCTCCAAGCACTGTTGCAGTGCAAAGGAGCCATTCCGGAGGCCATATCCCTGCGCTTACACCTTTTCACGCAGTGTCTGCAAACCTGGTACAGACAATATTCTGTCCCCACAGGGCAGGGAGGTCAGGTTCGTGTAGCACATCCATGTCTGCTGGCAGAAACCTTCCTGTGTGACTCTGTTACTGGCTTCCACTTCTAGAAATGTCCCTGTGAATAAACAAGATGTTTTCTCTGCTCGCTGCGGGTTGTGAGGATCACAGGCTGGCTCCAGGCGATGGCAGGGGCTGCGTTTCCCTTCATTAAAACACTCTGTATGAGCACAAACGATTGTGCTGCAGATTACCATGAAAATGAAGGGGACCTGCGGACTCAGGTCTCTGAAGCTCATGTCCGGTTGCTTCCAAGAGGGAGAAGAGCCAGTGGCTGCAAACCGTCTGCACCCTGGGCATGGAGGGGCACAGAGCTGGAGGGTCCCAGAGGCCTTGGGAGCCCACGCCAGCCATGGACAAGGTGCAGGTGAAGGCGGCTGGTCCTCACCCCATTCTCTGCATGTGACAGTAAACTGTGCTGTGGACCCACCATCTTCACCAGCCGCACTACAGCATCACCACAGACAGTCGGAAGTGGCTGGACCCCCTCACCGTGCAGGCAAGCACGAGCCACGGGC